>NC_072769.1:15374144-15576644 GCF_022539595.1 Amphiprion ocellaris | reverse complement strand
ACAAGCAGTTTAGACATGTGGAGCTGCAACGTCTGGGTGGTATGATGAAACACACAGACACTGATGTTGAAATGTACAGGCTGGGATGTATGTGCAATTTCCCCCCCGGGGCTTTGGCATTTCTTCGAAACAACCTGTTTTTGTTCTTTATAATCAGGTTCATCTGTATAAATTATGGCTCGCTGACACATCCAGGCAGACAGAACTCACCTAAACCATCTGTCAAACTTATGTTAGTTATTGCACACAATGACATGGGAATGTTTTCACAGTGTTTTTTTTTTCCTGATAAAGTCAATGCAATTTGGGAGGAATATACATGTTTTTGAAACAAAGTGTCATGACTAATAAAAAAGAAAAAAATCAGTTAAAGTGGAAGTTCACGCTTAAAAGGTTTTATTTGCTCTCACAGTGTGCTGTAAATGTTGGGTGACAGACTTTTATGGTTGCGCTGAAACGGCAAGTGTGCAATAAAAAGATAAGAACTTCAGTAAAAATACAGCTTAGAGAAATAAATATAGATGGCAGAAATTCAAACCTCAGTGCATTAATAATTCTATAATATTAATAAATGTTATACACTACCAGTCAAAAGTTTGCACACAGCTTCTCATTCAATGCTTTTTATTTAATTATTTTATACATTGTAGATTAATACTGAACATGTCAAAACTATCAAAGAATACACATGGAATTATGTTGTAAGCAAAAAGGGTTAATCTTCGTTATTAATCTACAACGTAGAAAATAATACAAATAAATAAAAAACATTGAATGAGAAGGCGTGTCCAAACTTTTGACTGGTAGTGTATGTATGGAATTCTAAAATTTTGTACACACTTGCAAATGTGCATTTCAGTGCAAACGACTTACACCACAGAGATTTTTCTCAGTTGAAATAGTTCCTCTATAAAAGTGAAGAACACTTTTTAAGCCATTAAAAAATATTTCAAATAACCAGTACAAGCACGTGTCCAACAAAACCCTCTGCAGTACAGTGATCCCACAAGGAACTGTCCTGTCCCCTTTCCTCTTCGCATTATTATATACATCAGACTTTCAGTATAACTCAGACAGCTACTTTCTCCAGAAATAATCTGACAACTCTGCGGTTGTCGGCTGCATCAGAGGAGGATGTGAGGAGGATTACAGGAACATGATCAGAGACTTTATTCACGGCTGCAACCTCAACCACCTTCTACTGAACACCTCTAAAGCCAAGGAAGTGGTGATTGACTTCAGGAGGAAGAAGGAGGTTGTCTCCAGCTTTAGGTACCTGGGAGTGCAGCTGGACGAACAGCTGGACTGGTCCAGACACATGGAGGCAGTGTACAAGAAGGGCCAAAGCACACTTTACTTCCTATGATGGTTAAGATCTTTTAACATCAGCAGGTCTCTTCTTCATACATTTTAGCAGACTGTGGTGGCCGGTGCTTTATTGTTTGGGGTTGTGTGTTGGGAGGAAGGGGCTCGCTCCAGGGACAGAAACCGACTGAATAAACTGATTAAGAGGGCGAGCTCCACAGCTGGTGTTGAGCTGGAATCAGTCCAACAGGTGGCTGAGGTGAGAAAGCTCAGGAAACTAAACTCTATTATGAACAATATTTCTCACCCACTACACAGTCTGGAGGTGTTTAGGCAGAGCTTAGACTTCTATACTATGTATATGGTCATACTGATGACTATCAGTGTTGGTGTTCTGAGTGTTTACATGCTGCTGTTACAAGTAATTTCCTGTAAAGGACTAATAAACCGTTATTCCTCTTCATATGAACAAAATATTGGCACTAGTATTATAGGAATTATTCAATTGTTTGTCTTTAGACCTCAGGTAAATATAAAGTTGCTGTTTTTTAAGTCTTGTTAATGTGTTCATATAATGTTTTTTTTATACGCTGGAGGACATATATGTGACATTAGTAGTCAACACCATGGCTGAGCGTTTCCTCCTAGAACCTGCAGTGTGCCGGTAACTGTCTCAAAAACATGGTTTCAGACTTCAGGGTTTCATATGTAACAAATCTAAAGAGCCAATCCTCATAGCTTGCAGGTTGGAGCTTTTAGTATCATTATTCTTTTTCAGAATCAGTTGCTGGTTTGAACATGCATGTCAAAATTACTCCAATATCCCCCCATGGTGTAGTTTTACAGTGTTTGAGCAGCATTGAAGGTGAGCTGGTGTGCTCAAGCTGCACAGAGTGAGGAAGGGCGGACATAGAAAAAGAAATGAATCTAACTGTGCGTCAGCGAGTGGGGCCTTTTTTTCCCCTTCTGATAAGACATGTGATTACAGTAAACATAAATAATATACATACATAAATAATATAAACATAAACAGGACAGAGATTCAGGGACTTCATAGATCTGCACATTCTAGAAGAAACAACAGTATAAAGTTACATTTTAAGACAGGAAGGGATTACTTGCATGAAAATGAATCAAAAGCTTTTAGTTGGTTCTTCAATGATACTTAGTGACATCATATAGGCTGTGGTATATATAAAGGTTGTGTTAGGTGAGTTAGATATTTATGAAAAAGGCAGCAGCAGTAATAAAACTGAAAGCTGTAGTCATACTCACCAAACCCCTTTTTAAACTCCTACGCATCTGACATCCTCAGTAACATGAGCACAGAGTAACAGCTCCAACATATTTATCAGCACTTCAGACACTATATACACTACTGTTCAAAAGTTTGGGGTCACTTAGAAATGTCCTTATTTTGAAACAAAAGCATTTCTTTTTCAATGAAGATAACATTAAATTAATCATAAATACAGTCCAGACATTGTTAATGTGGTAAATGACTATTCTATCTGGAAACAGCTGATTTTTAATGGAATATCTCCATAGGGGTACAGAGGAACATTTCCAGCAACCATCACTCCTGTGTTCTAATGCTACATTGTGTTAGCTAATGGTGTTGAAAGGCTAAGTGATGATTACAAAACCCTTGTGCAATTATGTTAGCACATGAATAAAAGTGTGAGTTTTCATGGAAAACATGAAATTGTCTGGATGACCCCAAACTTTTGAACAGTCATGTATATATTATCGTGTATATATTATTATTAGCTGCATATCAATAATAAACCACTCCTGTGTTTCAGAGGTGTCATAAGGGAGAGACTCACCACTTAAAATCAGAAATCTATGGGGGAATTCTTTATCACCGAAGATAGTGGTTGCATGTGTGACATGTCCTGTTCCTTTACTTCAAAAGCCAACTGTGTCGTCCAGTGACGCAAGCATGTGCTGTGAAACTGTGCACATGTGTAGCAGATGTGTAACCTGTAGGGAATAGAGCTTTGAAAAACTTATTTAGGGCAAAGTGACCAAACTTTGACTCGTTGTGAGTCTATACATGCAGTTTTTATGTCCTGGTGAACATTTAAATTGTGGTTATCTTGGCAGGAACCTTCCTATTAGGACTTTGGATGTGTTCATTCACCTGGACTCACAGCAGCAGTGGACTGAACCATGTGCACCTTTCAGAGGGGGGAGGGGTCCCTAAGGGGCTCTAATATTGTCTGTGAAATGACCTTATAAGGCTAAATTGTCATAACTTCAGATAAAAACAAAGGAGAAAACAAAAGACTCCATCACTTTTTTAAAAACAGTGATGAAGCACAAAATAAACTTCTTCTGTTCCTCTCTGATTACTGGTATTGCTTATGCAATAAAAAGGGCTTATTTCCTGTACAGGAGAGTTTTTACAGTCAGAGATAAGCCAGCTCATAGGTTAAGCACTCGTGACCTTGTTGTACGTCTCATCTCTGCTGCTTGGCATTGGTCGGTACTACAACCAACAAAACTGTATTCAGATGAAGATTCAACAACTCAGCTTGATGTCAGGCTGAAAGTACTGAACAGCTTCTTCGTGCAGCCATCAGAGGTCCAGCGTCAATGGATCCAGTTTAATCAGGAGCTGACTGTACAGCCCTCATTACTCTGAATTATCCAGGTGCTACAGGTAAAGTAGCTGCTTATCAACATTTAGTGCTGCCACGGTGTTTTACGAGCTGTCACTGATGCTGTTTGGCCTTTTGTACTGACCAGTGCACCCTCATCTCGCTGCCTGGTGTGCTGTTACTGGGCTTTAAACTGAGCATCGGTGATGATTATAAACAGCACGAATTGCTTTATGCGCCCTATAAAAGTGTGAAGTTTGATATGTGTAGGTGTGCAAAGGTGAGCAGATAAAATATAAACCACAGCTGGATACTGAGTCATGCTACTTGCACAGAGGATGGAAACATCTTCCACCACTGAGGTCCAAGCTATGAACAAAAATATGATTGCAGCATACTTTTTTTTTTACTTAGAGAAAAGATTAGTAATCTAATTTTTATTGTTCTGATTAGAAAAGGGTTAAATTTAGCTTTTAGATTCCACTTAACAAGGCTGTCAGCTCGACGCTCTGCTAAAGCCTCTATTGGTAATCACATCAAGTTCATTTAATAAAGCTGATAAAATTTACCTTATTCAATGTCCAACAAAAATACTATGTACAAAGACAGAGAGAAGCGGCTTGATAACTGAACATGCCAGAACCCCAATGCACAAAGATCATTAAAAGGTGCACTGCCAATGGGAAGCAATGATCACAGTCCCTATTCCCACATATTAGAAGGTTAAAAAAAATGGATTTTTAAACATTTGAAATCATCCACACATTTTTTCAAGTTTAACAAATGTATTTTTTTTGTTGATTTACACTGTAAAGTACTGCAAATATTTATTTTAGTCTTCTCAAATAAATGTCAATTATTATTGTTTTACCATTAACTTAAATTGTTGCATTCTTTCTGTTCAAACGTCAACTTCAACACATTTTAGGTGAATAAAGAAGCTTTCAACCTGTTCAGTTAGTGAACACTTCTTGGCTGCTGAGTTAATCCCCACTCGAGTAAGGTGTGACTTTACAGGATTGTACACAGACACTCCTTTGAACAGTGATTATAAAAGGCCCTCTGAAAATACTGCTTTGTTCAAATGGCGTGATGCCACAGATAACAAAATGATTACAGCAGACTGTTGGCATGCTGGATGCGGGTACGACAGACAATCCGCCACATGGATGGAGGTGTCTGACAACACGATCCTGTCACCTAAAATGAAATTAAATTCTTTTGTCTTGCAGCTAGAAGTTCTCCGGTTTGTGTCCCGGCCTTCCTGGTATCTTTCTGCATGGAGTTTGCATGTTCTCCCTGTGCAGGTGTGGGTTTTCTCCGGGTTCTCCAGCTTCCTCCCACCATCCAAAACCCTGCTCAGGTTAATTTATAATTTTAAATTGCCCGTAGATGTGAATGTGAGTGTGATTGTTTGTCTCTATGTGTAGGCCTGTGATAGACTGATACCTGTCCAGGGTGTCCCCTGCCTTCACCCTAAGTCAGCTGGGATAGACTCCAGCCCCCCCACGACCCTAATGAGGATTAAGCGGTGTGTAGATAATGGATGGATGGATATTGTTTTTCAGTATACTTTCAGAGCTACGCGATAGATTGTAATGACATTTCACACAGACATTCAAGGTCACCAGAAGACGAATCCTATGGCTTTTTGGTAATCCATTTAGGCCCTCCTGTTTATTTATAATTGATAATTAACTACCAGTTATATGCCTTAGTTTAATCCATCTCTCAGGCTCTTTCTGAGCGTGTTGAAGTCAGGTTTCTAGGAGGATACAGGCATGTGGTGGAGCTGAGCCCAGGGCAGGGCCGAGGTGGAGTGTGGAGGGGTAAACAGATGCCAAGTCAAATAAAACAAAACCCCAGCCAACGGCACAACCCCTGGCAGTCTGCTCAGCCTGGCAGCAAGCACACACACACACACACACACACGCACACACACACACACACACACACACACTCAGCTCACTGTTTACACACAGCGTAGGCAGCACTCAGGATGGCGAGTGATCTCGCTCCCTGTATGTTCACTCAACCACAGCATTCAGAAAATCTGTCCACAGATGCCGAGTTTCAACCACAGTCACGCGAAAAACCGTATCTCCCTAACATACAACACGGTTCTGACCTTTTCAACCTGCTCTGACACAATACGTGCTCACAGACACACACTACCTTAGCAGTTGCAACACTGCATGATCATAAGAAAACACAAGTAGCTAAGAGATCATAATAGATTTGCTGCATCAAGCCTCAGCGCGGCTGGTTTTGGTGGCCGGCAGGGTGTGGCCACATATGGAGCAGTCATGTTAATCATTCACATTAGGTGTGTCGGGCTTCTGGATGTTATGCAAAGAACTTGACTCTCTTTGTTGCTGCTTCATGGAAATCTCCATTCAGCTGCAGTGTTTGGTTTGGATCAAGACATGAGCTGCACAAGCAGGTCACTGACAGGATAAATTATGGTATTATGTCAATAACAATGTGATTCCTTAGTTGATCCCTGAGGGAAAGTTTTCACAGGGCGACTCAGAGGTCATTTACAGAGCAGCATTTCTGGATTTGGCACAGAGTCAGTAGCTGCGTCCCAAATTCATATGTATATGGGGTTAGTTTTTTTGGCGTGTTGCCAATATTTCACAATGACAGCAGACATACAGGAAATGTGGAATATTTGGTGAATTGGATGTTTATGAATAAAAATACAGCCATGAAAATTTGTATCAAGGCTAAAAAGAATGATTTTTAATGACACTTCTACTCCACTGTGTACAAAAGAAATGGATGTGATTATGGGTCCAGAAATAGAGAAGACAGTCAGACATGTTTTGAAGGGAAATGTGTCCTTGTTTAGCTTGATGGGCAGAAACATTTGCTGTGCTGGTTTAACATGTTTTTTGCCATTTTTTTCAGTCACATTATCACCTTAGTCCTGCTTTCACTCTCTTTAAGCTGTTTTTAGTCTCCTCCAGAGGCAATTATCTTTAGCTTAGAAATGCTCCACTATGTTGTATGTCTGCTGTTTGGTGCAGTTGCTTTTTTTATAGCTTTTTCACTGAAGACAGCTGTATGCATGTGGAAATGCAGGTGAGTGAAACATTTTTTTGGTTTTACAGCAGCAGGCAATAAAACAATGAGGATTAAGTGTCAAAAGCTCTTACAGAAATTGCAGTCAGGTGAATATACTTTGCCGGTCTGCGTCCTGCAGTGACTTCTTTTGTATAATTGCAGCCGTGTAATTCTTTGATTATTAAAAATATTGATAAACGTAATTTTATGTGTCGAGTTATTGTATACAAACTGCAAAATGACTTCTATTTCTTGTATTTAATTCAAACTATGCCAACATAAAACACATAAAAAGCTAGCTGAGTGCTAAGTGATAATTATACATCAAATACTTTCTCACACTTGTCAGTTTGCAGTATTGGATTGTGCTGAAGTAAATGAGCTACTTTTAAGGGTGATGAACACTTACGCAATCACCTCTTTTAGATTTTATATCTTTAATTAACTGACATTACTTGTAGAAATCTGTTCTTACTTTGACATGAAAGAATCTTCGTTGTAAAGTCAAATTAAATTGGTCTTAATTTCATATTTAAAAGCAATAAAAGGGAAAACTTCCAAGGGGGGTGAACACTTTTACACTCTAAGCGTTTTGCATGAAAGTACAATTCGTTACAAGTACACTTCTCATGTTGACGCACACATACACATACCTGTAATGGTCTTCATCATTGTTATTTTTGTTAGTTATGACATCCTGACAAACAGGCGGCTTCAATGTGACCAGCTGGTTGATTAAAAGGTGCTTTCTGAGGATCTCAAACAGCTTCAGGAATGCGAGCAGAAAAAGATCTTTCTGGGAACTCTGTGAAATTGTACACTGGTTCTCTGAGCAGGACTTTTAGGAAATTCAAAAAAAATCCAACACAATCACACGAGAAAAACAAAGCATTCATCAAAAGATGAAACATGTACACGGCAATTAACAAGATATTTAAGCGCACAAAAAATGTGATTTTTATTTCTGACAATTAAAAGTACTTAACCTTAAAAAGTTTTCTATGTCTTTATTTTTTTTTTGGGCTAGTGCTGTTTCTGTTGTGTATCCGCGTTTACAGCACAAACATACTAACAGAGCCGCAACTTGTCCGAGCATGCTTTTTCTTCCAACTTCAGAAGTTCAGGGGAACAAATGCATGTCTGTGTGTTAAATACTGTGTCTAGTGAATTTCCATATGGTCGGAACCTTGTATCAAACCTCTAACCTTCTAACTGACTGGCATGTTTAGACAGGAGGTGGTACAATCTTGGCGATACAATCTGACGGTGTGACACCTGACACATGAGAGTTCAGGCCGTACGCAGACGACCGCACACCCACAAAAAAAGAAAGACAGCTGGCTTCAGACGTGCTGAAAGTACATGAAATGTATTTTAAAGTACAGAATAACAACAACGGTAATAATCAATAAAACAGAAAACATGTGCAAATAGAGTCAGGGGTAAAAGCAAAATATCTTTAGTGTAAATCAACAGATTTGTTCAGATCAGTGAGGAACACAGACGCACAATAACATTCAAACAGTCGCACAGAAACACACCAAGCTGCAGCTCGAGTTGAAGGAATTCAGTGTGTTGAATACAGTAAATGATTTATAGGTGACAGATTGTCTCAACAGCAGAGGTTTCCCATTTGAAGTGTCTTTTTCGGTAATTATAAGCAGTCGATTGGTAAAAGTCTGTATTTCCCCTTCACGAGAAAGGAAATGCAACCCTTTCAGATCTTCCCATCGACACAGATGAATCGACGCGTATTCAAAGGTGAAAAAACAGGATGTGAAATGGACTGGATTGATTGTGTCGCTCTTCCTGTGAGCTACTGGAGCTAAATGAACTCTAAAATGTACAGCGTCAGGAAACAAAACTGTGGAAGACTAGAAATACGGAGGAAGAATTGAAAATAGCTCACCTCTGACCTCTGAATATGAGCACCACCGTCTGAGATTTAACATTATTTAGCTAATGTCATATAACAGAAAAACAAACAAACAAAAAAAAAAACACTTGTCATGAAGTTTTTTCTTCACTCGTCCCTTCATCTCACTTTCTTGTTACACTTCTCTCCTTCTATTTTTTCTTTGGGAGAACCTTTTATTTATTAATTATTATGTGTAACAGTGATCATTGTCATGTTTCAGAATACTGTAGAGTGGAGTCTTTGTTCTTTGAGCTTGTTGAACATCAGTAAGGATGATCTTTGGCTGCGTTGCATCCCACACAGTCAAACAAACCCACTGGTAAAAAACAGGAGTGCTTTCAAAGATGCAAACATACAAGTACAGGTGCAAATTTGTTTGTTTTACAGTAGAGGCCCAGTGGGACAGTGCTTTCTTTGGGGATTAGTCAAATCACATGCCTATTTATATTTGCTAGACTGAAGGAAGAGGGTGCTTTCCTTTAGATTTCTCTCTCTTCTAACCCCTGTTTAGGTCCAACGAACTCTTGTCTTTCCTCTTTTTTAGTAAATGCTTCTGGGTCTTTCACACCTGGCTCCTCTTTCAGACAAACTTGCCATTTGAAAAATTATAAGTTGCAGTTATGAAGCCTTTGGAAGAACCAGCGGGTGGAGCAGAGAGTCCACAGTCCTGTTATCCAGCCTCTCGCTGATTTCCAGCTTCGACGCTGCTGCGACTGCGTGTTTCTCAGAGGGTGGGGGGAGTGTGTGTCCATCAGGATGTATGCCGAGGTTGGTGAGGAGGTCGTGGAGGCGAGCGACGGTGCTCGCCAGCTGCTGCTTCTCCTCCTCCAGCGCAGAAACCTGCTCCTTCAGCTGACCCTCCGACTGCACCAAAGCCTCCACACGACTCTCCAGGCTGCAGACTCGGGCCTGGGACACCTGGAGACAAAAAGATGGTTTAAATGAGCAAAATACCACAGAAAGTGACTTACCTTTATTTGCGTGTGTGTGTACCTGCAACTCCTCAAGCAGGTCAAGATTCTGCTGTCGGAGGCTCTGATTGGTCCTTTCCAGCTGCGCAGCTCGCTGGTGTTGGTTGAGGGTTGGAGGCGTGTCCAGCAGCTCATCCTGCAGCACATGGTACTCCACCTCATAGGCCTGCAGCTGCTTGGAAACATCCATCTCACACACCTAATGAACACAGAGCATGTGTTTGAAATGCTGATATTTACCAAGATCTGACAAGTTTTACATATAAACTGGCATATTTTAGCAGAAACTCATGCCTTTTTCAGCTCTTGTAGCCTAAAAACCGAACAAAGTCAGTATTTAACAGCTTTGTATTGATTCATAGGGTCATACAAATTTAAAGGAGTGTGAATGTATGAAGGATGTAAAAGAAATATGGATGGGTTAAGGTGACAGGCTGCATTTATTTATACTCTTGATTTGCTTTGTTGTTGAAATGTTTTCCCACTTGCTGACTGACTGGTACTTTTATAACATGCTTTGACCTAATAATTGTTAAATTGAGCAACAACTGAATATTTGTTTTCTATTTACGATCCAAACTGCTTAATAAAAATATGCTTGAAACGACAGAACTTGTTTCTTGATGATGCTTAAAGGTAAAATTTGGTATATTACAATATTAGGTCTTATGACTGCAGTCTGACCATCATTCCTGATAGTTAAAGTAAAACAAAAGCTATCGGACAAGACAGGCTGCCAAGAAGTAAGTAGTTCAGCCACATTTTCAACAGAAAATGAAGACGTGACTATCTTAAACAAGATAAGACAAGTACTTTGCCAAGGCTGCTCATTCGTTATATCATTTCCAACAGATGAAATCTTGAAAAAATTTGTGGCAGAAATCACGGCACAGGCGTGTGTTCTGCATGTGTACGTTATGTACGGATACCGAATCGCGCGACTTAAATTTGTAGCGGGCAGCAGGAATTGATGGGACACGGAAACACTCCCACAATTTAATCAATTGTTCCTTGTATCATTTGTGATGGATAAGTCCGCAGCCATCGATTTGTAGTAGCATCGCAATCATGTGATCATCAGCAAGCAGCTGACGTAGTGTTCACTTGTTGTCATAGTTACAGTTCTCCTATCTCACAATGATACAGAAATCTGTAACAAATCCGTGGATCCAGACTATAAGCCGCATCGCTGCTAAAATCTAATCAGGTGGTTCTTGTGTCATTTCTGACCTTCCCTGAAAATTTCATCCAAGTCCATTATCCTGTTTTTGAGTAATGTTGTGCACGGACAGACAGACAGACAGACAAACCAACGCTGATCGTCACTTAACTCCGTTGTGTTCCTTCGTGGAGTAAAAATGAACACACTATTAAAGACTTTTAAATAAATATATCCAGGTCTCAGAGTGGTTTGGATTTATTGTTTTTTTTCTGCATTTATTGTGGCACTTGACTCCAAAGATTTTGCTTCATCTCTCACAATGACTTCTCATTTAAATACACATTACTGTCTGTTCAAGAATTAACTGCCTTTGGCTTAGCAATTGCAACTTCTGCTCCAGTCTATCAACATTTCATCTTCATTGCCGATAACAGCATTAATCTATCATTACTGAGGACGATGGGCAGACCTAGGAAAGTAGATTTGCGTAAAACTGGAATTTCCCTTACAGTATTTCCTCGTCATGCCACAAAGTACACAGATTTAGTAGATCACTGTACCTACAAAAATCACCTTCCCGAGACCTGTGTTGCACTTGAGGCTCCCCACATGCTGTATGTACGTACACCCTGGGTTTTTTTTCGTTTTTTTGGTGAAACTGTGAGCCACACAACAGTTAACATTATAAACAACCTGATGTGAAAAAGTGGCACTGGAGGGAAAGTACAGACAAACAAACTGCTTGGGTATTTTATGCAAACTGTAAAATAAATGCATACCTTCTAAAGTATACTATCAGTCAAAAGTTTGGACACACCTTGTCATTCAATGGTTTTTGTTTAATTATTTTATACACTGTGGATAGATACTGAAGACATCAAAACCATAAAAGAATACATATGGAATTATGTTGTAAACAAAAAAGTGTTCATCTTCAGTATTAATCTACAATGTAGAAAATTATACAAATAAATAAAAAGCACTGGATGAGAAGGTGTATCCAAACTTTTGACTGGTAGTCTATAGCATTCCTTGTCAATATCTCTTGACTCATCACAAATGTCTGTCATATCCTGAGATTTCAAGACAACTGACGACCTCATTACTGAACAACTAATGGTCTCTATTTGTCATCAACATGAACGAGGCTGACTCATGACAGGTAGTTAATTTTTGGAGTCATTCAACATGTGAGTCTGATGTTACTGACATACAGTAGTTTTCCAAACACTGATGCGTGAGGAAAAGGTTAAAAAGACTCGTCTCACACCCATCAGCTGCTCTCATCACCGCTGTAAAGGTCAGGGTGTGGCTCACATTAATAGCTACTCTAACTTAAGCAGCATATTATTCTGTTTTCTTGTTATATAATACAGAACTTGCATGACCTCTTTGTGACTGCTACGACTTGTAAAATGTTACGATGAAACACCTATTTAAGGAACTGAGGAAGGTCTAGTAATTTCTTGAGTACATTTCGTGGCACAAAAACAACACCTCAGGTATTTACACTTGGATACAACATAAGAGAAGCTACAAAAGGTTCTCTGACCACTGACTCAGCAGTTACCTAACCTGCGCAAGCACAGAACTGACAGGAGGTGGCCACCACTGGCATCTGTGACGCACAGTTAAACAAAACATCTTTTGACTTATTTGTTTTACCATTAACTAATCGCCTGCAAATTAAATTCACAAATAATCAAGTTACAAGTACTGACTCTGAAGCCAAAGCATGAAATAATATATTTCGCTACTCTACATGTATTTAAAAAGTAACATGTGACAGGTTTTTTGCAAAACAACAACAAAACCTTGTCAAAATGATGATAAAAGTCATCCTCCCATCTCTAAAGATGTCTTTTTATGTTTTTAGTGTAAACAAATGGGTTTGTGTCTGAGGACCACAGAAAGGCTGGGGATGTTAGACAGACTAACCATTGTTGGCTTTGGTGTTTTCTTAGGATTTGTTGATGATATGAAAAATATTGTAAGTGATGCCAGACTTCTCCTTCAGCGATGACTAGATTACTAAAATCAGCCAGCAACTGTTTTGGATTGCTTACTGCCCATTGGAATGACGATGATATGATGGAATGTATGTCCAAATTTTACTACAGTTCCCCAAAATTACAAGAAATAAGAGAATAATCAAAGATAGTCAGCCACGTTGTTTCGAATTCCAGTTAGGCGGTCTAGTGATTAAAGTGCTAGTTACACTTTTTCTAACCTGGTTGATTGTTTTCTCCATCTGCACCAGACCCAGATTGGGCAGCGTCGTCTTGATGAAGTCCACTATGGACTCCAGGTTGTCATGTTGCAGGATCAGAGGCTTGTGGCTCCCCAGCAGGCTCAGAGCCACCTTGAAGACCACCTCTGACCCCTGCAGGAACAACATGTCTGACAGAGGACAAAATAGTCAAAGGTTGCTGAAGCAGAATATAAAAAAAAACAAAGAGACAGGAGGATAGCAAAGGCTCCGACATTAAATTATATATTGTAAATTCAATAACGACAGGTGCTGACAGCAAAGCTTAGTGTATTTATTGGCGACTTAAAAGCGTCTTTATGGCAAAGATGATGTGACGTCAGTAAAAAGCGTTTAAGCAAACATGAATATAGGCCAGGGTGAATTTGGAAAGTCAGAGTAGGCGTGTGTTTGTGTGTATGCTTTGAATACATCAGGGTGTGGTAAGGGCTAGGCAGGATCGTATGAGATCATAAACAAGATTAAGGAATGGGAGCGGACCTGTGGAGCGTGCACATTGATATCAAAGACTTGACACTGCAAACATGATGCCCTCCGAGTGCAAAACACACACACACACACACACACACACACACACACACACACACAGCTTTATGCTCAGATGAGCATGTGGAGCCAGGGAGTCTGGTTCAGTGACTGAGCACCATGTAAGAAATTAAGCATGAAGACAGAACGAAGGAATGAGGGAGAGGAAAGCAAAGACAAAAAAAATAAAGAGCAACTGTGGGTGTGATGGTATTTACACAAATGATAAAAGGTCAGTTAAGAGAAACAGCAGTCTGTAGCTGGCTAACAAAGACTTTAGATCATACTGTACGTGTCTATGTGTACATGACTCACTATTAGACGGTATTCCAAAGATATGGTGGTTGAGGGTTGAAGAAGTTTGATTATTATTATCATAAATCTCCTCTACTTTACAAATACACAAACCACTCCCATCTTCCTCACCCCCCGCAGCCAAACTCATTAGATTACTTTTTCCACTACTTTACCTTCTTTTCCTCCTGTTCAGCCTTCAATCATAGTTTACAGCATTTCATCTTGCTCCACCATTTCCTCCCTCTTTCTTCACCCTGGGTTTAAGATCTAATTCTAAAAGTTAACTTGGGAGTGGACTAAACTCAACATCTCTGTAAACGCCCAATTATCCTGTTTCTATCCTGCATCACTGCTGCTGGCTTCTCTAAGGAAGAACAAACAGTGTGGTGACCAAATAAAGCAGCTGTAAGTGCAGAAATAAAAGAGCTGCCAAATCTTACCGAAGACTCTGGCCACAAAGCCAAGAGGGAAGTGTGAGGCGAAGGCGGTGAGGAACCAGGGGGTGGCATACAAACTGGGCCCAATCTCCTGCTGCTCTAGGTGGCTGTAAAGATCCCTGTGGTAGTCATGGAGCAGCCGTGACAGTTGGTACATCTGAATCTGGTAGGAACAACACAGCACAGACAGATGTTTTTACTGTTGTAACATGACACTACATACGAGCTTTTGAAAAATAATGTGTTGTAAGAGAGCCCTGGGAAGATTGCTACTACATTAATAAGAATTTAAGTTATTCTAGTGCAGTAAGTACTCATTTATTAATCACAACAGTGTCTTGTTCAATATGTGCAGGAAGAAGTGTTTTGTCTTTGCAAGATAAAACTTCAACCTGGATGCACCTGTTGCCTTGATCCATAAATACCAGATTTGTTTGTGTTGTATATCAATACTTTGCACATCTGTCACAACCAAGTACAATTTGTTTGCATCTTTTTTTAGCAACAACTGTGAAATTGCCTGAGGAGAAAAGGCTTGCAGAGTCAGTAACTTCTATAAAATCACTTCTTAAAACCCATTTATAAAGACTTGCTTTAATGTGAAGTTTATTTTTCAGCTGTATTTAGTTTTAGTGTTTTATTTTGCATTATATCCTGTTTATTTTAGATGTCTCTAATTTTTTAATTCTCTCATTTTTTGACTTTTAACTTTAATCCTCAATACTATTTTTTAATTTTCAAACTGCCTAGTTCCTTGTTTGATATGAGTGCTAATCTAACTAATTATTCATTTAATTTATTATCATTTTTACTATTTATTTTAATTCACTGCTCCAACTTGTCTCCTATATTTTGCTTGATTGTCTGTGTTACATGTTTTGACTGTCAAAGCACAACATAACATAAAGTTAGAAGTATTACTATTATTATTAGATATTTTTCCAAATGTCAGACCTGCGTTGCTTTGCTTTTGTACTATATAAATTTGCCTTAATCTTCATTTTTTTACTCCATCGTTCTGGCTAATGGACCCACAACATATTTTTTGATTGCGTGCTCCCACCCACAGCAAAACTCGACCGTCTCATCCTGCAAGATTTGTGTTGAATCCCAATGTTGGAGCATTGCTAACAAACTTAGGCGTGTAGCCAGTGTAGCTATGCTGTAGCAAGACATGCACCTCGACCACAAAGTAAATGAATATAAACACAACAGCCGATGCTGTATCTTGATCAAGTGCAGTAAATCCATCTAGTCTTGTTGTAATTTTATCAAAAGGTGAAACTAAAAAAAAAAAAAAAAAAAAGAAAAAAGGCATTAAAACCTGTGCTGTATGTATCTGCTGTGGAAGCATCATTAAGGATTACATCAGTCGAGTGATGATCCAACTAAGTTCCAAGTGCAAACCAAGCATCAGTAGCCATTTCACAGCCTCGCCACTGCTGCAGGACATTTTAATCTATTCTGTTTGTTTAAACGTGAAATGTTGATGCATTATGCACCATTGTTTGATTGATGAATGCATGTATAGAAGAATAGTGACTTGCAGTATGAGAAGTGAAAACAGAGCAATGGTCTGGATTAAAGTTTGTGGGACAATGACAGATTCTGTAAAAGGGAACTATGTATGAGGGACAAAGATGACAAAGACACTGTGTCTGTGTGTTTTTTACCTGCAGGATAATCATGTCAGGCCTGTACTGTTTGCGGAGCCCGACATCATACATTAGAAATTTGAGCATGTTGAAGGCGTCCTCCTCCCCCATGTGTAAAAGCAGCACTCCAGCAATGAAGGACAGTCCCTGGCAGTAGCCCACCTACAATAACAACAATAACAAACTTGATGTCTACAAGACAGGGAAGAAGGGAAATGTGTAAGCCTAATAGACAGCTGGGTAGTGAATTCCATTGAGTGAAGAGGAGAGAAACATGCAAAGTGAAAGAGAGGAGGCCAGAGGTAAGGCACAAAATGATACCTCGGGGTCAAGCAGTGAGTAGGCTTTCAGTATATTATACAGGGACAGCTGTCCTGCCCCTAGCTGGGCCTGGAAATATGGATGAGTGGGAAAAGTGCGACCTGCAACAGAAGAAAAGAGCAAGGCATGATCAATCTACTGCAAAATATCAGCACCGTTTCCATTTAGCATTACATACAATGACAGACATGGCATCCATATAATGTGGGAAGTCAAAAAGGTAAACCTCTAACACACAAGAGCACAGTTTTGATGGTATATTTACTTGATTTTGTGTGACATACTAGTTGAAAGAATGTGAGTGAAACAAAAGGAGAGATAAGAGACTGAAACCTTTGGGTGTGTATACGTTTCAACCAAGCACAAATGCTGCTGCACTTTGCCTTAGGATGCAAAGACTCCACACTTTGCTGTGGATGCTAATAGGAAGCTCAGCGCATGAGCATGTGCCAACCTATTCCAAGCAAACATGCTCACAAACATGTTCATGAAAACACACATATGAATACGGCTTTATGCGAGGACTGCATGCCCTGCTTCAGGAGCTTAACATGTAACGGTGGACGGGACATGCACCTTTCAAAAATGACAAGATAATGAGGACTGGGATCTGTAAAAGAACATTCTTCACATGGACAGCCGGGTAATTGGCGGGTTTGTGTGTTTTGGGACTGTGGACTTCTTGACTTACAGTGTGTGATGTGAGGTTTTGGAGAAGACAATGACAACCATGTGAGTGTGCATGTGCGGAATGTGCTGTGGGGGCTTTATGTTTCTGAACATAATGCTACAACTCCCTCCCCTGCCTGAGGGAAAATGCGTATGGGTATGTTCTGTTCTGCTATATGTAAGGTGTAGGAGTGGTAGACTTCCCACACCTAAATCCTTAACCTAAGAAACTCTTCTGCTTGCATATACGAAGCGTACATTCTCAACCGACATACCTCTCTGTGGCTTCAGTATCATAAACACTGAGGGTGTTTGTCATAAAGCACATAACACCTTTACACTGGGTCATGCTAGGAAACCATTCATGTACATTCTGTTACCACTGTCCCTGCCCTATTTACAGAAGGGTGAATAACATGATAGGCAGATGAAAGACAGCAAATAAGGAGGTGTTACAGGGATGGAGGCGTTGGTGGATGTCAGTATGCATGTATGTGGGTGTTATATGGGTGGGGTGTAGGTAGTGAGTGTGTGTGGGTTTTTGGGTGCGGAGTGCTGGGGACATTTGAGGGTAAAAGTGTTAAAATGAGGTCTGAGAAAAACAAAATGTGTTCACTAAAGGAATTTTGAGACTTATTAATCCGACACAGCAGGCGATGCAATTTTTTTTTTTTTTTTTTTAAACAAACTTATAATTTGTATCAAATGTTGTAGTATTTATGTAAAACAAAACAAAACAGGCCTTCACTGTTGACTCATTTGTAACTGCATTATAAAGCCCGCCACCTCTATATGCAGGACTCTCTATACCTTTTGTGCAGAATAACAAGTTATAATGACCTAGATCATATAACAAGTAAAAACAAAAGTTTTTTTTTTTTTTATTAAAAAAAAAAAAAAAAAACAAAACACATTTCACAAAAAAAAAATTTCTAAAAAATGAAATCAACGTGTATAACATTTTTCTAAGTGCACACAGGTGTTTACAATACTGGAAAATAAAATGGTGAGTCTATATACTAAACTACTTACATTTTCAATTTTCTTTCATACATTTCTCCTGTAGTTCAAAGTTTCTTTCTGTTACAGACTCTAGCAGTAGTAAAATGCTGGAATTTTGGCAATTTTGTAAAGACAACATGCCTTTCAAACCTGCAGGTAGAGTTTGGGGTCCAGTGGGTTAAAAAAATATATGTTTTTGCTCAAATCAGCACTTTGCAACTATGAGACAACAAGCTTCCAACCCACCGATCATACAGGAGCAGGAGAGAGTGTACTTGCAATATTTGTTTGTTTTTTCTTTAATGGAACTAATAAAACTGCAGTACTTAAAGACTGTCTGTGTGTGAGACAGTGCATTACCCAGATCTATGAGGATGGCGTGTTGCTGCGAGGTGAGTTGTTTCAGCAGCTCTTTGTACGGAGTGTGATTGGAAGGCGGTCGGGACGGAACCGTCTGCCTGAGCAGGTACTGTTCAGAGAGAAACTTCCAGATCTCACCTCGATGCTGCCTCGGGACACCTGTCAGAGACGATGAAGGAGTTTAAGGAGGTGCTAATTTGCATGCTAACATGCTAAACTGAGAGCTGCCAATTAGGTCCAAAGTGATCTCTATCATCCTCAGCTTATTGAAAAATATGTCTCAAACATTCAAATCACCTGAAGATCTGACACCAGCCAAGTAATTAGTTTAACAGTGTGTCAGACAGGGAGTGTTTTGGTTTTTTTTGTTTTTGCCCAAAGCCAATATTTCTAGATCTTTAAAGGGTTACAATGTTCTATAATTATTTCCCTGGAACCCAATTTTTATTGTCAACCTTGGGGACACATAATTGTAACAAATATTGTAAATGCATGCGTTGAGGTTTTTTTTACCAGAAATACTTTCTGTTTACTAGGATTCTGTAGTTTGACTGTTTCATAATAGTAATCCCATCAACCAATGTCTTATGTGTCACACAATTACTGAATCATACACTATTTATAGCAGCAGTGTTGTTTCATTAGATCAAATTACCGGTACATAAACCTTGTCTCAATAAATCGAGAAAGACTCTTAAGCTTCATTTATCAACCAAATCAAAAGTCTGAAATTTCGAGGAATACGCTTATTTGCCCTCTAGCAGAGATTTAGATGAGATAATACGACTTTCATGTCTCTACAGTAGATATAAAGAAAGATCCTGCAGCCAGTTAGCTTGGTAAAAACAGGAAGAAACGCGAGACTGGCTCTGTCAAAAGGTAACAAGATTTTATGCCAAAAAAAGTGAAGAAATCTGGCATTTGGAGGTAGCGTTTTTGCTTGCTGTAACTTTCTATTGGCATTAATAGTTGTAAAATAAAATGCAAATTGCGCTTTCGCACTTTGTTTTGTATGTTTAAACACAAGAGATATCATGTTCCTTTTATTGAGCTTTAGTGCTGGTAGATGACTTTTATTACTGTTTGATCAGAGACAGGCTAGCTGTTTCCCTGTTTTTTGTCGTTGTGCTAAGCTAAGCTAATCAGCTAATGGGTTGATGCAAATTTTATTCTCAACTTTCCATCAGATGGATAGTCGAGCTCTAAAGTCCACTTCACCAAGTTTTGACAGTAATACTTGTGACGTCGTAGCCTTTCAGTGTTTAAATGTACGTTTGGACTTTAGATCTGTTTTGTTCAAGGCTGAAGGCTTAAGAGATAACCTTCCTGTTCTCTGTGCAGAACATGCTGATACTAGAAATTGGACAGAACAAAAATGATCAGAGGCAGACATGGAGGGTAAAAATGTTAAAAGGAAATACACACTGATTTCACTGTAAGCCACGAACACTGGAATAAAAACATTTCATTCTTCAATTCATTCTCTCTCCTTCTGTTGTATTTTTTTTAAAAAAGGCCAAGGCGGAGGCTGAAGATAACAAGAAAGGTTACAACACATATTTTCAGTTTTGCAGCTTTATACATTAAGCTTTGGTCAATATTTGCAAATACCTGCTGATTTTTTAAAAAAGAACAAACATTTCCATGAGGCACTGATATATGTATTTGTCGACCCAAATATGTACCTTGTGCAACTGCAGCATGTATGGTGTCAGTGTCAAATTTGACCTTTGCTCTCCCAGGAGTTCCCAGCATTTTCTCCCACACCAGAGTGACCTCCTTTAGACATGGAGTTATTTCCTCATAGTCCAACTTCAGACGCTTGTTCTGCAGATCGCTCTCTGAGGCTACAAACATAAATGGACACACACTGTATGTCAATAATGTGACAACTTGAGCACCCTTCGTGTTAGCCCCGTGGTGTGTTTTTGTTGCAGGGTGGAGCGCAGGTACCATCACTGTAACTGGTCTGTGTTTCTGTGAGGTTCACCTGCCTGGATGCCTGTATGCTGCTCTTCTCCCTACACATTTTGCTTTGTCATTTCAGTTTCACTTTGCACCACCAACATGAACCTCACACTGAACTCATTCACTTTCATACATTACTCATACTGGCATCCGCACACTCTTTGTTGTGGCATGCTTGCGGTCTAAACACTTAAAAACAGGTAAGAACTGAAAATCCAGATGCAAATGCAGCTGTTTAAAACCTACTCTGATTAACTTCTCTGCTAAGAAGAAGAGATCCAAACAGTCTGAGAGTGATTATAAAAATCAGAACAGTGAAGCTGTTAAACAGTGAGCTATAATTCACCGTGGAGCTTGGTACAGACAATGGGAGCTGCAGCACTAAGACTATAATTCACTTCAGGTTCACAAATTCCTTCCATTTTGTTTTCACATTGTCATTTAATACTCTGTTATTACTATTAATTATGGCCATTTTAATGTCAAAGTAATTTTAAAAAGTAACACATGGCCACAAATCTACGTCTGTCTGACCTTTCACAACATCCTGTACCTAAAATTCAAACTGGATCGGTCTGCTAGAATACAGAATTTACCTATATGCTAGGTAACACAGTAGTTTAATACCGTAATTTGGGAAGTCTGTTCCTGACACCCACTTAGAAAATATCCTTTGGACATTCTAATTTTATTGATAACTGGGGACACTAAGACTTCAATTATCAATAATTAGTTTTTTTTAAAAAATTATTCTAACACACCCATGACTTGTTTTTTCGTTAACTGAATGCATGGGGTAAACTATGCCTCTGGACTTTCAAATTAATCCACCCTACAAACCAAACTGTGAATTCCGTTGCAAAATGTTGACACCAGTGATCAAAGAAGGTGAGGACACACCCAGCACCCCTCATCTGTTCTCTTTTTTTGACAACACCCTTCCTCTCTCCCTCCACTAATCACTTAACTCACAACCCTACTCTTCTTCTCTTTCGCTTCTCTGCCAACACTCAACTCTTTCCTCACAGTCAATCCCACATTTGTCTCATCTGTCAACCACACTCTCCCTCCCCATGTGGACTCCCCCACCCTTTCCGCTCATGTGTGGTGTCCACCCAGCGACCAGCTGCAACTTGGCTGTGCTCGGGAGAGTGATATCATCACTACTGGACAGGACGGAGACAGCAGGTCACATCCCGTTCCAAAAGGCACGGATACCTTCCAGGAAATGGGGATTTATAGCCAACAAGGGTAATTAGGCTGTGCCAATGTCTTTGCATCGGTTAAATTTAGCAAAATGTCATTACAATAGCGCCAGTTTTTTTTAAAAAAATTAGAATGTTTCAATTCTGCTCTGAACAGAACTCACAGAATAAACACATTTTAAAATAACACAAGACAAATAGAGAGTATTTGTAGAGGTCAGAGTATTTCTTATGAAACGCCATATATCATGGCCTCAGCAACCAAAGACTGAAAAGCAGCAGGAGTGACCTGGAAGGCGTAGCCTGGATAATACAGGAAAAAAACTTGGATGGAGCAGATGGCTGACACACCCAGAGTAAGAATAGTTGCTGTCAGTGGGTCTGTGCTGTCTGTCTTATCATCTGTCTGGAGCATGCACAGTCTAGTCAGTCTTTTAGGACGCACTCATTGGCGGCAGCCCCGTCTCTCCAGCCTGTCTTTGCCTCCCATTCCCCATTTCTCTCCCATTCTCTGTTGCCGGAACACTCCACCCTTGATAACACACAACAGGATAGGAATCTCCACCCTGGAGCTGACAAAGATACACACACACACATTTTCATATCTGACCCATAAACCAGGCAGCAGTGAAAGAGATAAACAGATAGAATAGAGGACAGGGAGTTGAGCTCCACACAGACAAATAACAGACAGAAAGGTGGAGCACACCCTGTGGGAGGAATAAAACACAATTAAACTAAGAAGCTGCCACATGCTAGAGATGTAAATACCGGTGTGCACAGTGAGGTTGCAGAGAGTGTGTGTCTGTGTGTCCGACTTGATTTTCTGACATCAACATTGACCCATATTCTGTCCATCCACGCCCTGCTGTATAGGCAATCATTTCTACCTGTGTGATGGCTGAAGTGTTGGGTGTGCTTGACTTAATAGTTTGTGACGAATAGCTAGGCGTGTGTAGGTATGAGCCAAGTCGGTCAGGAAAGTGCTCTTGGCACGCCCTAAGATATACCCACTAGGAAACACATGCACGCACGCACACACGAACATATTATACAACCTGTTAATCTGCAGTGGGTTTAAATGTCTGAAGAAAGAAATAGAAATGGCAGGTTTGCGCTTGAACTGGTTGCACATCTGGACAGGCAAGTTGCCAGAGAAACCAATTCAATTATAAATAATAAATAATTCAACGGCGTGACTCATAACACTGTTATATGAAACAACACTGGGTGCTTGTTGTCATGCTGACAGACAACAAATTTAACTTGTTGCGGTAAAATGTATTATGGTTCAATACTACAGATGTCAGTAGCTGATCCAGTATGCATTAGTTCGCACTGATTTAAAGTGAATCTGTGCTGTGTGTTTTAATTTTTGTCACTTAAGTTTTTGTTGTTATCTTCAGAAAGCAGGCAGAGATTTATGTTTTTAATTCAGTTTGACTGGACATATTGTCTGTTGCATGTATTATTAATGACTGCAGCACTGTTATGTTTGTATTAATGCGGCTTTTACCATCAAATTATATTGCACATTGTAATGAAGCGTATTTTTACTTCACAGTTTAATATATTTTTGTAGATGTGTGCACAAACAAAGTTAAAGCTTTGGTTTGCAAACAAGACTAAGTCTCCATAATAGTCTTTGCTGACTCTTCGTGGATGTGAGTGTTTCAATCACTTCATGAAACCAGTTCACCTTGTAGCTTCTGGTTCTCCGTCTCCATCCTCTGCAGCAGGATCTGCTGCAGGATGGCCTTCCTCCACAGTTCCCTCAGCTCCTCTTTGCTCCTCTTTGTCCTCTCCTCAGGCACCGCTCTCATGGATGAGTCTCCACCTCCTCCAACCACCGCCTGGCCCACACACATCCGACCTCCCTCTAGACAGGGATCCACCCGCTCTGAAAGACAAATCAGGTTATTACATTGGATTAGAGAAGATTGTGCTGCATCAGGTGTCCACCCTAGGGGAACATTAAGTTTAAGATTAATCTGATATGAAACATAGGAATACAAACATTAAAAGTAATTATTTAATAATTTAACTAGAACAAACAAGTCTAATTTATGCTAAAACTAAATTTCAACATTCTCCTATTTATAAAACTCAAAGCAAATACATCTACTTTTACATGACTATGTTAAGGATTATTCTAATCACGACATCCATCTGCAGCACATTCACAATTAGTTTCTGTCGACAAACACTTTCATTCATGTCTCAGCATCACAAAGGACTTTCATCTAGATTTCAAACCCTGACTTTTTTGTTTTCGAGGTATGTGGTCTGATTCTTTCACTAATGCTGAGGTGAAAAAGGAAGGCAAGGAGGTTGAGGGGATTAAAATTAAATACAATGAACCCAGCGTGACATTCTTTTAGGCCTTCCATTTGTGTTCGATCAACATTATACTTTGTTCATAGGTGTGAACACAACTGATCACAGAAGCCGGTGTAAACAACTTCAGATCACTGGTGTGAATTGAAAAGCGGCTGCCTGGTGTCCTTTCTCTCCCTGTCAATCTCACAACCATGCAATACAAAAAGAAAATGCTAAACATAGATATGTTTGACACAGTTGGGTGCAACGCAGTAAAAAAAAAAAAAAAGTGTTTGTGTGACTCCACCCCAAAGTACAGGGTGGATCCCAAACCTCAAAATACCGTGTTGTTTAGAGGAAGGACATACCAACTATCCAGATAGCACTTGCTTCTCTTTCAATTCGTAGGAACGTCACAATTGAGTTTGACGCATCGTACACAAACGCACACACATACCTTAGCTCTGCTTATGTATGTAAGTTTGATGCTTATCTTTCCAAAGAGAATTAAAAATATGTAAGATAAAGTTACCTTTTCAATACTACAAAAACAAACCTACATTCTGCACTTCACTACACACACGCACATAGTGACAATAGCGTTCTTTGTGCCAGATGAGGTGAACATTTCCAGACTGTGTGCCTTTGTGTCTATGTTTCCAAGACATGCTGAAACCGACCGAGTCACTGTACAAACTTATGACTCTTCAGTTATAAGAGAAGTGAAGACAAGACAGACTTGAGTGTAATGCAGACAGACACACAGAAAGACATTGAACTCTGTTAAAAGAGTTGTGCATTTGTTAGACAAACAGAGACAGCTACACTATTTCAACAGAACACTGGCGAGGACTTAACTTTCTGGTGTGAAATTGCAAACACGTCCAAAACGCATGCACACAAAATCCTGTGATCCTTAAGGAGATTCTCCATTGACAACATTAATCCCCTAGTCTCTTATCCTAACTGAACTTTAACAGCTATAGTACCACATATGCCTAATCATAACACAAAAACTATCACACACACTTTTGCACAAAGTGGCACGATCCACTCCCTCAGCAAACAACTTGACTAGAACCAGGTCACACCACAAACACACACACACTCACAAAATGCAAAGTGGGTCAACAAGGCTGACGCTTTCCTCTGGCGCTGTCTGTGTGTGGACTGTCAACATGACCTTGAGACACCACCACCTCCTGAAGCACACACACACACACGACACACCCATGACCTCATGCATGGAAGCGTGCGTGCGCGCGCGCACACACACACACACACACACACACACACACACACACACACACACACACACACACACACACACACACACACACCAACTCAACCCACTTCAGTGCTGCATTCAGCTAAAAGCACAACTTTTCCCACACTTGCCAATCAAACTAAACTTTGGGTGCATGTTTCATTGATACCGAAGAAAGATTTATTACCTGTTTCGTTTGACAGGGGAACTTAATGCACAAAGACAGGCCTAAGCCTCACTAATCCCTCATGAACAACACATTCAGTGGGAAAGTGGATATAAGGGTCACATTAGTCCTGCATTCCACAATGCATTTATTAGATACAATATCCACCCCTGAGCAGAATCCACAAGAGTGTGCACAGAAGTTGGCCAAACAAGAACAGAAAGTGATGTTCATTGCTCTTGCACCTTTGTGACAGTCAAAATATTGCTGACAGTTTCAGGGAAAAGGTAATTTAACTATATGGAAATCAGTGTAGCTGTAATGTACTGAGAACGCCGCTATGTGTGGGATTGGGAAATGAGAAACTTTGGCATCCCCCAGTGGTAGCATCAAGAAAGAACACTGTAGCAAATGGCACAGCAGCTCATACGACGAATAACCTGTTATTTTAAGTGTCTCTCTCAGAGTTTGGAAATGTGGTTGGCCTACGCTGTAGATTGATATTCTTTTTCATTCTGTAATTTCACTAATTTCTCTGGACAAGATCACATCTGCAGTGGCAGATATGCAAGTAGGCTGAATACAAATTACTAATGCCACGCAGCTTGCAAATCCCAACTATATCACCGTGGGAATTTATCAAAACAGCCTTTTACTATTTCTGGTTTTTGGCTCACATCACCATAGGTGGATCCACCACTTCTTGACAATGTGTGACATTGTTTACTTTCAGGATTGATGCCAAGTAACATTTTTGAATAGCAAATTTTTTGTGGGAAGACTTTTTTTTATACGGAGTTGAGTTATCCACAGACCTGTGTCTTCACTTGTCTACTCAAGCAATAGTACTGGAAATAGTACTGGAAATGACAAAAAAAAGTCAATTCAGGACCGTACTGCCTATATTTTAAGTATCTTCATAGATTATACTTTATTGCTGTTGACCTTTCCACACTGTGGAGGTAGGTGTTGCTTAACACCTCAATAATTACATCTGTCCGATGGTCATATACAATAGAATGGAACTGTGATAAATTGTACATGAATTACAATCTGTAAAATTAATGTATTCAGCTGTCCTGACCAGTAAATATCAGCATCCACCACCCAACAAGTATTCTGTAACAGAATAAACCACTATAAATACATAAAATATATTACAGACTGAGTTCTAATTTGTTTATTAGTTTTAGATTGACAGGCTGGCTCAGCTGATTTTAATACAGCAGCAAACTCATATGATGGTGATTTACAGGAGATTTCATGTAGAGTGGAACCAAGTTAAACCATGAACAGCAATCACAAATTGCCCGTCTAGCATTTTAATTATGTCATGATCAAAGAAATTGAAGACCGTGTAGAAACTAACATATGGGTCTGATAACATTTTATTAAATGGAAATCAGATCTGACAGGATGTGAATGCTTCTGTGACCACCTGTTCAGACCGAAGGCGGCTGGAAACTCTCATTTGACTGCACTTTTGATTGCAGGCCCCTGTAGCTGTCGCCTGCTCTTGTCTGCTTTCCAAGTGAGGTGCAGCTCACCTTGAATAAGCCTAATAATTCTTATTCCTTTTTGCCATCCATGTCCCTTCTGGGGTTAGTGTAATACTGTATGTGGAACATCATCCTGCTGGGAACTTACAGGTGTTACAGTATGACCAACCCAGCTATCTGAGCTGTCAACACTTACTCTGTCATATGCACACCATACTTATAATTATCAAAACATGAGATCTGAACGGATGCAAGTGCAAGCATGACTCTACATCTGCACACACTGACATACACATATTACCAGGAATACGAGAACGGACATGATTATCACTGTATATAGGATGTGAAGAAAGACAAACTGCCCGGAGGGATGTGATGTGAACAATTCAAGCTCTTACCGGAGAGACAAAGAACTTTGATACAACAATGTAACTTATTCCTCTTTTCTAAACACACATTGTGTTGTCTTATTGTTTACCCCTTTGTTGAATATCCACGCTGCTGTAACAACTGAATTTCCCTCTGGGGATTATTAAAGTCAGTCTCAGTCTAAGTCTAAGATTCCATGTCTACATGGTTGGGCGATAAAACTATATCAATATATACTGGCGATAGACACTACGTTCATAGCAGGAACAAAAACATTGAACAAAATGACAGTTTTACTTAAATGCATTAGATGCAAACCAACATGAAACAAATAACAATGACACAAACTTTGGTTGCATGAACAAAGCCAAAGCATGCCTCCTTCCTGGCTCTGAACAGCCTATCATATTCCTCGATAATGGAGGCTGTTTGCCTTCTGTTGTTAGGCTATTTGTTATTATTTATCATTTGTGTCTATCAACATGTTAACACAACATTTATTATCTGGGCAATTTGAAAGATAAAGTGGGTATATTGAAATTAATGTGATAAAAATAAAAACAAACCTTTCCTGCTGGTCTTTATTAAAAACAGTAAAAAATAGGCTAAAAAAAAGGATGAATAATTATCAGTATTGACTGATAGTAAAAACATTTTGTTATGATACATTTCAACCTACTGCCCAGCCCTAATTGTCTGTAATTTAACGCTGCCAGACAATGCACGTCACTGTCTTACTACTTAATGGTGACTGAGTGTCCACAAAGTGAAACACACATGATTTATAAAGGATGAGTTTGTGTGTCTGTGTATTCTTACCATTGCCGTCTGTGCCTTTCTGAGGAGTAGCGACCCGTAGGAAGATCTGCTGCCTCCAGGAGTGGCGATGGCTGCGCAGAGGACTTTCCCCCACCGCAAATGTTGCATTTGGTGTAGAGAGAGCTGCTACATCACTGAGAGGACAAACGCACAAAGACGTAGTTACATGTGACCGGATACAAATTCAATAAGTAGTACATATACACGTTTAAATTTTAAAAAACGCAACAAGAATCTATGGAAAAATAAGCACAGATTATTGCTATGGTCGACACGCTAACATAAATGTGTTTATTTGGTGTATATGTGTGTACCTGTTCTTTGGTTCAGCATATTCATTCTCGTGGACAGGGGCCAGAAATTGAAATTTCAGAAAATTAGGGACAGAGGAGGAGGAGTGGAGACGAGCACGTAGACCACCCAGAGGGCTGAGATGGAGGTGATAAAAAGGAGGCAAACATGGATGAAAAAAGACACATGGGCCCCATTCACACAGAGACATATTGCTTGGAAGAAATGTTTTTCAACTTCACTGATGTCGATTAAAAGATGCGAGTGACATAGCTTTGTTGGCTGGGGTGGAAAAAGCTGCAAACTGCTCAGTCTTTGAAGAGAGTGAATCACCTTTCAAACTAGCAGCCAATGAGTGACATGTTAAGTGCTTCTCTGTCTGAATGGGTACTTGCATAATAACATGGAAAATGAGATCAAAAGAAGATACGAGAACTTCACATAACAGCACTTAAGACAGAGGAAAAGAGATAGTGCATGAGTTGAACTAAAAAAAACAGATTCTCACCTTCTTCTATTGAGCCGGGCTCCAGCAGAAGGTGAGGAAGGAGGATGGAGGAGGACAGGAGAGTGGGAGGAAGGGCAGGGAGGAATAGGAGGAAGGCTACAGTCGGTTGGGACATTTCTGAGTGCAAATACAGCGAGAATGAGAGAGGAAAAGAAAGTCACAGACACTGAATGATGAATGGAAATGGAGAAAAGGGTGAAGAGAAACAGCAGGAACACGGCTGGTAGAACTGAAGGAAAGACAGCGTATGTGGTTAGGTATTGTAAGGAGTGGTGGTGGCTTATCATTATCTTCTCGGCAATATGAAATATGCATGGAATTATGGAATATTCTCTTTTTGTTTATTATTTCACTGTTCTATTTGAGTGAAGTCAATGTCTATCTGCATCTTATCTCAGCTGATTTAATGTATAGTATATTGATAGTATCACTAAGATGTACTTTATGACACGAAGCATATTATACAGAGACTGAAAACGGAAAATACTTGCAGCAGGATGAGGGGACTGATGCTGATGCACAAGCACAATATGAAAGATCCTTTTTCTAACAACCACTTCACGAATAACACTGGTTGCACACTCCATTGCACTACTCTATAACCCAGTCTATATTTACCTGTATAACTTTGACACTGATACACCTGTACTACAGAAACATCACACCTGGCACGCTCTACTAAATGTGATCAAAAACCCAGCAAACTGCTGTCACTGGCGAATTCCTAGTATTCCAGTAATGCACATTAAGAAGATGACATTCCCTTGCTTTTAAACTGATCAGATTGAATAAATCAATTCATACTGTCCAAGCTGGCTTCACAACCCATTCCTGAAGTCTAGATCTGGGTTTAAAACCTTTGTCGTAGACCCACTGAGATGATATAAATTGCCATACAGCATGGTGCAAAAAACCTTATGGTTAAGTGTATTGGCTATGTAAAAAATGACAGCAACCATTCCTCTCTAGTGTCTCATTACAGTCAGCTGAGAGGTTCCTTCAGAAGAGACAAATATCTTGCAGAGGCACTGATAATCACACTCTCTCTATACGACATGCTGTCAAGATGCTACAAATTAATTAATTAGTCCTGGAAATAACTTTGCTCAAATCTTGAGAGTAGTGTATATTACCTCTGCTTACGTGCTCAATGTGATCTCAGATTGCATTATATTGAAGAAAAAGTCTTACTGTTACAGTCTAATGTATAAAATGAAGAGATATTCAAAACTCCAAGTTACAGGTTTGTGTTGGGACCAAAATACACAATAAATACAAACAGACATCTATTTTTCTATCTGTACAAACCCAAACGCACACACAAACCAAAACACACACTCTCCTTACTTGCTCTGGTGTGGGGAGTCTGTGCTGACGGAGTAGTGTCGTACGAGCTTGGGCTTGCTAGCTGCTGAAGGCTCCTGTGGCTTGTTAATCAGTATCTGCACCGGGGAGTACTCGAGTCCTGAGGAGGGGGTAGGGGGGTGACTGAAGGTGCTGGCCCGCCGGCGGAAGCCCTGTGGCTGAGCATCACTGGGTAAAGAGGAGGAGGATGGTGACAGGGAACGAGAGGTGTCAAGGTGCTTGAGGTCTCCTGTTGAGTTGTGGCATCTGATGGCACGACAAGCAGAGACAGTGAGGACAAATACAAGGCGTGGAAATAATATTGCGCACTGCAGTTTGACACAAAAACATGTTTACAATATGCACTAACGAGACTTATAAAATAGCCTAAGAAAGCTTGACATAATACTGAACATAATCCCACTCACCATGGGATATTGAGCCTGTATCAAAATGCTAAAGGCCCAACATTTGCCTGTCGGTCAGTTCTCACAGCACCAGATCATCACCCCTAACCTTGCAGGTGGTGAGCCCATGTTCCACAACACCTTAATTAATTAATTAGGCTGAACCCAGCCTTGCCTGTAACTAGAATAAACCCTAAAATCCAAGCAAAATAAGTAAAACTGATCTGACCTTTAGAACACCAACTGCTCTGACCCGAGATATGATTCAGTGTTTAAGCATGTGTGTCTAGGTATGTTTACCTGAGTGGGCTGGTGGGCCTTGTGTGAAAAGAGGAAGACAATGGGTCATCTATGCAGGGCTGGTCCTGGCTGCTGTTGACAGTACAAACAGAGGAGCCACTATCACTTCCTTCACTGTTGTCCCTCTGAGCTCTGGCCTTGCTGCTCCCCTGTCAAGAACACAAACGTTAAAGTTATGCATGTGGCCTTTACATGTAACCAAAGATCACAAACCAAGACACTGCTTTATAGATCCTTATTGGACAATTCCCTGTTTGTATGCTCTTAATGCAAGGATTAATGATTATGAGAAGAAAATGTATTATCTCTTATAAAATGCCTGCTTTTCTGTTAGATCAAAAACATAAAATAAAGGAGACACAACATATGCAGTTGAATGGAAAAGTTTGGGAAGTGGGCAAATAACATTTCATTTTGAAAGTTAAAGGAAATAAAATAAACCCCTGTTGCAAACTGACATCAACAAAAAAATAAATAAAACAAAATAATATATATACATAACAACATATATAAGAAGAGAGCACTCAGAGAGCAGTACTCCACCAAAGCTGTTCATTCTCCCATATGACACTGTCAGAAATTCATCATTTTCTTTTAGAAATGCAAAATTTTTTTATTAGTTATTGATGATCAGAAATCACGGCAACATAGAATGTGGCCATTTAATATAGATGTACCCACAAACAAAATGACCTTGCCTGAGCACAGGTGTGTGTTATTCATGTGTACGTTATGTACGGCTACAGAATCGCATGACCTAAATATGTAGCAGGAATTGATGGGACTCGGAAACACCCCCACCGTTTAATCAACTGTTCCTTGTATGATTTCCGACGGACAAGTCCCGATAAGTCCGCAGTGGTCAATTTGCAGTAGGATCGCAATCATGTGATCGTCAGCAGGCAGCTGATGTCATGTTCACTTGTTGTCATGGTTACAGTGACGTCGTGCCGCTATCTCGCAATGATACAGAAATCTTTAACAAATCCGTGGATCCAGACTATAAGCCATATCACTGCCAAAATCTAATCACTTGGTCCTTATGTCATTTCTGATCTTCACAGAAAATGTCATCGAAATCTGTTGGTCCGTTTTTGAGTAATGTGGTGAACAGACAAACCATCGCCAGTCGTTACATAACTCTGCCAAGGAACGTGGCGGAGTTATGTGATGATCGGCTATATTTACTTTGGACTGTATTTACTTCTTTTTACATCATAAATCATGTATGGTTATAATTTGCAACTTTTGCATAGAACCCTATACAAGTGCATACTTGTGCATCACTTTATACAAACAAAGACAGGAAGAGTATAGCTACCTTCCAGATGCCTTCCAGGGATTCAGTCAGAGAGCGTTTGGCTCGGCTCTTGAACTGCTCAAGTCGTTGCCGACTGCTGCTCTGCTGCTGCACTTCCACAGGTGCTGGAGCTGCATCCTCACACACCTACATGGACGATAAAATAAAGAGACAGAAAGCAACAGAGAGTGAAAGGGAAGGAGGTCCTTGAAGACACAGTGTGACAGCTATTTCTGTACAAATGAAGGGGATTTTTTCCCAGCTGTCTTTCCTTGGTGAACTATCTTATCATAGAACTGTTTGAAGAACAGCTGAAACTAAGGAAAAAAAAATACAAAACTTATCTGTAGAGAAAAAGAAAAAACTTAGTCCTGGAACAGTGGTGTATATGTGTGTTTAAGAGATGAAAGGTACCAATTTGGCATCTCCAGGCAACGTGTGCTGATGACTCTTCTGTCTCTCCTCATAGAGGTTCCTCAAAGAGGCCATCACCAACTCATTCTCTTCCTGATCGCTCTTAGGACGAGCCCGCTGGACACAAAATGCAAAACATAATTAAACAAATAATCAAGTTTGACAAATAAATGTTATGTATTTATTTAATTTATTTTATTACTATTACAAATAAAATTTTTTGACCTAGAAATAACTACATTAGGACACTGTATTAATACAATATGCTGCTATGATGTTAAAGAATCATCAGCTGTCTGATACATTAACTCCTACAGTATGCTCACACAGATGCATTCATTACAGTTGATGTTTTGCAGTTTACTTAAACCACCAGCAGATGCCAGCAGAGTCATGGAGAAATAGGCAACCACATTCCCTTCACCTTCTTTTAACCCATGTAACATGCCTGTTCTTAGTATGCTACAAATGACATCAGCAGATATCTATTTTGCATAGTTAAATAAAAGTGCTTAATCAACCAATTCCACCAGTGTTTTGGGCAAAAGAGGCAGGACGTTCAGTGAGCTCAAGTTAACTGAAGAAACAGAAGCCAACTAACAAAATGGATATATGAGGTGACAGAAATATTTCAGTCATGTGTAAAGAAGGATGATTGCGTCACTGCAACTCCCACATGAAAAACTTCCACAGTGATTCAGTCATGATGGACTGAGATGAAATTGTTGACTGACTGGATAGTTTTCTAGCTGCAGTCCCCTGAAGGGTAACTCACAGGAATTTACATCTTGTTCTTCAGGTCCACAGACAGAACAGACACATTACCATAGTGTTTTCAAAGATGGAAGCTTGCTCCTGATTGTCCAAAGTGGCCAAGTATCTCTGAAGCTCCAGTTTGGTCTTAGATGGGTGTAGACCTGAAAATGATGCAAACAGAGAACTAAAACACACCGCCGGAAAGCCTGGTCTCCCTTCAGAATTAGGTTTTCCATATGGTAGGTGCTTACTGGATTCTAGGATGCTGGTTATTTTGGGCACCTGATTTAGCAGCATAAAATCTGCCATGCAACTTTACCTTTAGGATGATGTTATCTACGAACTAAGACAAAACTTAACCTGAACCTTAGCTATGGAAATACTTGTCATGCTTCTAGCCAAACACATCTGAGACATACATTAAAGATTGCCACTAGTTATACACAGTTCACTTCTTTGCTGGATTTAAAGAGACAAATGTAAAGATGTGTTCCACTATCGGTGTAAAGAGCTGCACAATGTATAAATGTAACTGATCCAACAATGCTTCTACAACCAGACTGCAATGTAACTCTCCAGCTAGTTTATGTTTGACTACTTTGTATTATGAAGAAGAAGTTGTTCAAGGACAGCTTCCTACCTTCTATCCTCTCACACAGTCTCTGGAGCTGCTGCATGGGGCAGCTGTCACACTGCTGGCTCTGGGTCTTTGCATTCTGCTGCAGGGCTGCCACAGAGAACGCTTGCTTCAGAGTCAGCATAATCTCGTCTACCTACAACAGCAACAACACAAAATACTTATTTATATATAAACTGGTTGCACTACACAGATCCTGTGAAAAACAACAAATTCTGCTCTTCACTTTTTGGCTGACCTGCTGACTGTGTTTACAGAGTAGACACAAAACGAGTAAGGAAACAAATTAGAAATGTAAACAGTAAAAAATCAATAGCATGTAGCATGTGACACCTGGGATCACTTGGAGAAATATTGTAGAAACTGATTGTAGGTTCTTAACATTTTTAGAAACTAAATAATCAAACAAATACTACTTTGTTTTTCTAGATTTTTGTGACTCGTGTCTCTAAAAGTGACATTTTTGAATTTTCTCTGCTTCTAGCTATGGTTGTGCCATTTACAGAGAGGTGCAGCACTTTATATTGCAAGAAAAATTTAACCCGCAGTGAGTAGAAATGTGACAGAATCCCAGAAATCGCTTTGATTTCAGAGGGTTGATCATTCCATTCTACTAATGGTTATTACATTACCTTTTATCAAGGCTGTATTTCACTCTTCAAATGGCAATATCATTGCCTTAGTAATAATAACACCGTATCTATCACAAAACCTTATTATAGAACAACAAATAAATAATATTTATGATGCATGTTGTTGCTACACACAGAACTCTGTTTTCAAAATAACACTAAAGTTTGAAGCATGTAGAAAGTAGACAGGAAAATAGGGCAGAAAATCTAGCATGAAAAACAGAAACAGAAAAAAAAGATAAACAATATGCAACAACTGGAGTAGTATGCTTTTTTGGGGAAGAGTTGGCATTATTTCTGTTAAACTGGCCTCACTTTCTCAGGTAGTATAGTATAAACTAACCACACCGCACATTTAGCTATTAAACAGGACAGCAAAGGTTTTTATCAAACAGAGTCCATTTGGCACACCATGACTCTGTGGAGCACAGATGCACTGACTCACAGATCCTATGAGTCGGAATTGCATTTAATCCTCACTGACAGAAAACAGCACCTAATAAAACTGAGTAAGCTAAACAAATATGAACACTGAGTGGGAAGCACTGATATGGAAATATAAGGAAATGAGTTACTGGAAATACACACTTGTGCTTACATTTACAATTCCACAAAGGTTGTTTCTATGTACATGGAAATGTAACATAAATGCTTTAACAATTCATGAATGAAACTGACCAAGGCTGTGTTCTAAATCACTTCCCATAAAATACAACAAGCAAACATTTTATACACGCAAAAACTTTGTTGTGCTACTCAAAATCTTACAGCGATCAAGCAAATGGCTTCAAATGTGTCCAAAATGTGCTCTCTACTGAGTAAACTATTTTGTGTCTATAATGTAGGGAGTAATGAATAATCTGTGTCAGGCAACAAAAAGCAAGAATCTATATGAGCACCATCTCACCAGTGATTCATCAGTGCACTGGAAGACATAGCACACAAAGTGACAGCTTCCTCCCTCCACAGTCTCCCTGCAAATGAAGCCGAAGTGATCCACATGACGAATACCCTGCAAAGAGATGAACAATAGGTTTTAAATCACAGCCACATTTTGTACACTTATGCACTGAACTCCAGTGCTTCCGACCTGTGAGCAGAAGGAGATTTCTTTGAAACTCTTCTCTATCGCAACTTTCTTAGTGTCAGGGCTAACCAAGAAGATCTGGGACCTGCCCACCTGAAACACAAAGAAAAAAACACAAAGGAATTACATTTAGATTGTATGTGGCTGTGTTTATGTGAGTGTGTGTATTTTCAAAGCCTTTTACTCTGTGGTATGTGATTCTGTGTGTGTGGTGACGTTTGCGGTGTGGCTGTGACTGCAACTATGAATTATGGCTGCAACTAACAATTATTTTCATTGATGATTATTTTCTTAAATAATCACTTTCTTGTTTGGTCGATTAAATTTCAAAAAATGAAGAAAAATCTTGTTCAGTGTTTCCTAAAGCCCAAGATGACCTTCATAGATATCTTGTTTTGTCCACAATCTGAAGTAAAAAACAAACAGTAAATATTCAAATTTTAGAAGGTGGAGAGCTATCAAAATAGCTAAATAATGATGGTTATTTAATAATCTGTTATAATCTCACAAAGAATCTCAAAAACCATGCTAAATATAATAAGTTCTGTGGCAATGTGTCTCATACGCAGATATGTTAACACTGTATACAAGGCTTGATTGGTGATTACATGATACGAAAAAAAGCCCAAAGATAATCTTTTCAGTTCTTTTCGAATCCGTCAGATGAGACAGTTTCATTTCTTCTTTTCTCAAGAAGCACCAATTAATTTTCGGACAGTTCCGCTTCAGGGGATATCCCAATTCACACTATCATTAGAACATGAGTCAGAATAATTCCAAAACCAAAAGAAGGAACTCGGGTTCATTATAAGAAAGCGAGCTCATCTCCATTAATCAGGGGTATAGTATTACATCTAAGTCTTCAAGCTCTGTGAGCACAGCTGTTCTCCTTTATTCTCCTTCTCTATCAAGTATTAATCACATAATTCAAATCTTTCCAGAAGAAAAGAGGCATTTCATCTCTGTCTTGAAAACCGAGGGAAAAAAGGTGATGATGTCACTAGGATGAGGTAATTCGAGCAGCAGGATGTATCATTAGTGTCAATAATATGTCTGTATCTGCTGAGGGGGGCAGTAACAGACACTGGTGATTCCTGTGCCAATGATGACTATTTCCTGTCTGGAGTATAAACAGGAAAATTCCTGTTGGCAGGAGATCCCTGAGGTCAAGTAGAGGTCAATTACAAGAGCGTGACTAGGCTCATTTTAGGCAGCAGTCAGCATTTTGCTCTTGCTGAGTTATATTTTTGTCTGTTTTTGTTCTCTCTCTGTCTCTCTTTGTCCTTCATGAGCAAATGTGTATGGAGAACTGTTATTCAGGGACTCTGAAACTTCGCTTCACTCCTCTACAAATTTCTTTTGCATTCTCAACAGAGATGCCTAAAGGAACCATTGAAGTGAGAGCGGCAGGAACATGCATCAGTTTGTTTATCTAAAAAGTAATTTAGAATTTTGCTGTAGATTAAAGGAATTCTAGTTCATCCTTGAACAATGCCAACATCTGAGTCTGTGACAAATGAAAAGTATAAAGGTGATGTTGGCATAATCTGAACTTAAAGTGGACAACTTTAGTGTGGTATCTGAATCTATTTAGGATGCCAGAAATGTTCAATTGTTTTCATTGTAAGATTTGAGATATCTCAACGAGAATAATGCTCCCATCTACACAGTTAAACTTAAATTTAGACCAAGCCTGTCCTGACATGGTATGCATACAAAAAGACTGCTGCACCACTAGCAGAGATATTCTGTCTAAAAGCTTTTACTGTAGGCAGAAAAAATGTGAAGTAAACTTAAGAGGCAATCACATATGAAGTCAGCAAAAGTAAAAATAAGACTTCAATAGAGACAAATTTTTCCAGAATGGTGCAAATTAATGCAAAGACTTGTCCAAATTAAGTTAAAAATGTATAAACAAAAGCTTTGATCAAAAAATGTATCCCACTGCTATAATATATTTCACAAATAATGTGCAGAGATGAGGACAAAACAGTAAAGACAAAGATTGGAGGGCAAAGAAAGTTTTCTGAGAGACCTTTCAATTCAGTGAGATGCTGATTTGGTCAGTGAATCTGTTGCTAGCTGGCCTGCATCTAATGTTTGTTTGGTCTATCCACAGCAACGGTGTAGTGGTTAAGTTTGCACAAATGACACAAGGTGAAAGGGTTGCTGCATTTAAGTTGCAAATATCAAAATCCCAGTAAGCAACTCATATAAAAATATTGATGTCTCCAGTTATCACCCAGCTCTATGACTCTCTATGATTTTGTTAGAGCATAATTTAAAAATCTGCATATGACATTAATGGAAAATGAATATATACTGGTATATCAGCCATATCATTATGATATATGTTTAGTTTTGTGTGTGCCACCTTAGAAAAATTACCGTAAACAGCATGGTCCTGTTCTCCTGCAGGCTGGTCGGCTGTACCTCAGCGGATCCGGCGAGTGGATCAGTAGTGTTGGTGTTAGAAATCTCTGGTGAAAGACCATTCTCATCCAGGGCCTGCAGGCAGGGGAAGCTGGGATCTCGCTTGAACAGAACAGGACGCTTTCCAGTGCTGGGGCTCCCTGTAGGACCATTACCAACAGCACCACCTCCCACTCCATTGGACTGAAAGGTTAATGCCCTCCTTAGTCCGCCTACCAATCCCCCACTACTTCCTCCTTTATCAGTAGTCCCTGAGCCATGGAGCTGGCTGAATTTCTCGATGCATTCATCAATTAGGGCAGGTGGGGCTTTCTTGTGAGCAACGCTGACACGGCCACAGAACAGTACCTCAAATTTCTTTGCAAAGGCCGTTGGAGACACAGCAGCAGTGGGTGCCACTGAGCTCATCGTGGTGGAGAGGGAGGAAAAGCATGTTTCAGAGGAATCGCTGCTTCTAGGACCTGTGGAAGTCTTGCTGGAAACGGTGGTGATGTCATTGCTGCGTGCTGAGCTTTTGCCAGCCTGCCTCAACGTGCTGATAATCTCAGGGACCTGCAAAGATAGTGAGAAAGTGGTAAGAACTGCTGCAGTGACTCATTTTATAATTGCAAATCATTTAGCTGGCCAATCTACAGTTACATTAACTGTACAAAGGTGAGCGCTAAGTGCTCAGGTAAATATAAGTGCATCCACTTGAGCCTAAGCAATGATAAACAGCTTTGAAAACACTTAATTCAATAAACATTACTGGCTTTAGCTTTGTCTAGCTATTAACAATGAAACCTAGAGTAAAAGTAAAACAACTCTAGGTGTGGCATCCAATCAGTCTTCATTCCCAAACAACAGTGTGGGGAACTTTCTCAAACTCATTAATATAGCAGCTTTACTGTTTGTGTGTGTAAAACAACATGGCAAATTGACAGGAAACTCCTACATAAGTCTAAATATTTACATCTTCAGCTTCTGGCAGGTTGCAAATCCGAAGCTTTACTTTGATATCTACATATTAAATAAATACTTTGAATTTAATTTGCCTGTTGTGGGTTTTTTGGCTCAAGTAAAATTGCACATTATTTTCCAAGTTTCAAGTCTGTCTATAAACAGTATAATATAAGATAATTTGAAAAATCTTTGCCAGTTACACAAAACACGTTTTATATATTTTGAAGGCTTCGACTTCAGATTGTTATAACTGGTATGGTCTACTACTGATACCCTTGAACATGATCATTACTTTAACATTATTGGTTTGTTTACATTTTCATTTACCATAACATTAAATTAATCTTTTCCCTGTGGACAATTATCCTTTATTTTTCCATGTATCTGCGTACCACAGTGCCACACCTTGCTATGAGCTAACCTGCCAGAAGGTGTCAAGTATTATGGTTCCCTGGAATAGAGAAGCCCTTGTGATCGCTTCTTGTGCTGAAAAGAAGTCAAACCGTGACATTTCGTCTCAAAGCAGGCTTTGTACTCTCTTTTCTCTTTATTTGATTCCCTTTTTCCTTTCCTCCTGACCCCGCCTTTCCCTTTTTCCTCTCTTTCCCCATAAACTTTGGTTACCCGTTCTTCCTCAGTAATGTCTACTTGGATTTAGTGTAAATTCTATTTAAAGCTGAATGTTTACCAGATCATTTGTTGTGTTTTGGCTTTCTGCATGCGAGGACACAACAGCTTGTTTATGTGTCTGTATGAGAGAGAGAGACAGATGGACCTAACTATTCCTGGTTCACTTTGAAGATCTGTGAGCCTTGACCCTTTCCTTCATCTACAGATACTCATCATTTTGGCATTATATGCTCTTAGACAAGCAAACAGGGGCACACACATGTACATTTGTAGTACTTACTTGTAAGCTTAATATATTGACTGTCAAGGGTGCAGTCTGAAGGTAACACACCAGTACAGTATAAAAAATACACAACACTACTGAATTAAGGATGACATCATTATATGGCTATAAAATTAGCAGTGTACCAGTTGAGAAAAGTTGCATCTGCCTTAATTAATCACTCATTTGCTGCACCAATTGGCTTGCATGCTAAGTGACCCAAATCAAACACGCCCACAATATTGCGTGACAAGACGACGGGTCTGGTTAAATGCTAAAATTCTTGCAGTGGTCTTTGCAGGTCCAAAGTCTATGTTTTGAAGTATATAAAGTTCAGAGCGATACAGACCACCTTGCTGCTAATCCCTGCTGTGACTGCAGATTGTTCTTTCAGCTCAGAGTGTAAAAACTTTGAGGAGCGCAGTAAGACAGAGAGGCTGACTGGGCTGGTTACATTTTGCACTGAGACTGAAAAAACAAAGAAGATGAATCTAAGGCAGATTGTGGAGATCTTTACGGAGCCAAGATTTTCAGAATGACGTTCAACAGAGGACAACGTCAACAACCACCATGCTGCCTAGCAACTTGGTGTTTTTTGTGTGTGTGCACTACACTGTGTGTAAAAACTGTGGAGGCTGTCTTTTTGCTTCAGTGTCTTTGTCTAATCAGTTGTACGCAGGGTGTGAAATGGCTGTTTACATAGAGGGAATTTATTGTTGTTTGGGCAAATTCCTTTGTGCAGCTCACCTGGAATGCTCCACTGGAATATAGATTTATATTTCAATGCACTCTATTTGGCAGCCTACTGGTGTTCTTTATTTTAATAGTTCTATCATATTACATTATTATCACCACAAAAATTACGAGTTTACCCCGCATCCCCTCTCTATGTGTAATGAGTTTTGATTTTAATTTCATTTTATATAAGTAACCTTACTTTTGCTTGAGTAAAACGTCTTTAACATAATCACTTACATACTGTATCAGAGACTCAAAATGCAGCCGGTACAGAAAACAAAAGCTAAATATAATTGACTTCAATGCTCTAAAATATATTATACATTGAGCTCTCACAGAGAAATCATGAACACACTTATTTTTTATGTCACTAAAACTGGCATGAAAACATCTTGTTTCAATTAAAAATTGCTACTGATTTCGTCTCTGTTCTTGCTTAACCAGCATCATCAGTTTTATGTTGTTGCCTTATTAAGTTATTGTGCTCAGCATATTAGTAAACAGTTGCATATTTGTATAAGGAGCAGTCATAGAGAGCTATAATTATCCAATTGAATTTCTGCCAACCTGGGAAATGCAAGCTAAATATTCACTCTAACACTGGTCCCCTCAGTGTGTCTAGATCGTTTGTTGAGGGAAGTATCTGGCTCTGTATTTGCTGAACTCTTCCCTAAGCTCCCAAGCTACTCACAAACTTTACCTGTAAGCTCCCAAGCTACTCACAAACTTTACCTGTCTGCTGCCTGGTGCTGGACGAGGAGCAGACAGTGGGTTTATTAGAGTTGCTTTGCTGTAAACATGTGAATGCTGCAGCTACTAAAGCCCAAAAAATTAGCTTACTTCTTTGTTTTGTGATGCAGATGTGCTACAATCCTTTTTAACCTGGGTTGGCCAGTCAATAAGTGCTCATTGAGGGTTGAAAGAGGACAGTCTGAAACAAATGAACTGTGACTCCGGCTTCCTGCTTACACAAAAGTCCTTTTCTGTATCCACTCTTTCCATGATTAACACAGATTTCCATGACTATTAAAACAGTCTGACACGCTGTATGCACCAGTTTTAAAGATGGAAAAGTAACAGGGAGAAACACGAGTCCCTAAAAAGGGGCTAAAAGAGACACAGTGATGTTTAAGAAACAGAAGTGGCAACAAAAGGTCAAAAGGCTCAACTTCAGTGACCTTTAAACTTGAAGTACTGGAAGGTACATATAAATGAATGCCCAGACATTCAAGTTTTTATCAAACTTGTTTACACAATGTTGATTAAGTCTATCACCTTCAATTAAATCTCTCTCTATTTCACAGTATTTTATACTTTTGATTATTTTGCTTTCTGTGGCATTCTGTCACTGTCACACCAGTAACAATGCATTTTGTGTGAACCAGCAATGACTGTTTTTGCCAGTACTGAACAGGGAAGTAATCATAGCGACTGAAACAGGGTAAGCTACAGCAACTAGAGGTATGGTTGAGCATGTGGTAGAAAAACCTAGACAGCATCCAAGAAAATGTTCCAGATAAACAGAAACTGCATTCAGAAGGGGGATGACAGTCTCAAAAATAAGCGGTGTTTTCCAGTGTTTGCATAATTACTCTCACTACAAAGTTTAGCACTCCAAGTGTAAATGTATACCTTTGGATTTTAGCTATCCTGGGCTATATTACACCCTCTCTGATTAATTAATGTCATCCAATTAAGCAGTGAATGCCCTCCAACTATATGTCAACAATGTTCTGGTCTCAAAATATCAAAAGTATTACTGTTTTGTTTTCTTGTGAAAATGTCCATAGGTCTGCTAGGTGACATGGAAGAGTGATACATTTTATGTATATATTAACATTTTTACTTTTTTTTTTTTTTTTTTTTTTAAAACATATTTTCACTGTATCCTGGATGCAAGTGGGGGAAGGTTTCTGTTTTGTTTACAGCTCATGACGAGTACTAATATTTTACAGTTATTTAAAAAAAAAAAACAGATAACAAGGAAACATGATGCAGCATGTTTCCTAGCGTGTGAAGAGGTTTTGGGGGGTGAATACTGATGTTTAAAATATACATTTTTAAAAATTTGCTATGCTATGAGAGGCAATCATGCACTACTGTACAGTCCATGGACTCAACTGCTGTGGGAAGTGATTATCAATGATAAACACTGAACTGTCTCTCTCTCTCTTTCACTACTTTTAAATGTTCTAAAAACAGAGTGAGTTTTCCGGCTTTAGAATGGGCCTTAACAGGTGACAACACACAAGTAAGCATAATGATGTATGATGTTTGAGTAAATGGAATTCCGAAGAACAAAATGGGTTAGAATATTATTTTATTTTACTTTTTGGGGATTTTCCCACAGTGTTAGCAACAACCTCCTTGGGGGGCACCTCACATTTATTTGGAAAGGTGTCTGAAATTGGAAAGGTGTCTGAAAAACCCTGTGATGGTCCAGCATGTGGGTGTCAGGTTTACTGTAAAACAGCATTTTCTTTCACACTGAACAGTTTTGTTGATAGTAGCTAGCTTAATAATAAGTATATACCTAAGCCAGTGATTAATTACTTTTAGTTCCACTCATTAAGAAAACATTTAAACTCACATAAGAATGACAAAGTTAGCTAGACAAAATAAACTCTGAATAGAACAATCATCAAGATACTGTCCAAGCAGCACTCTCAAGAGAACTTCAGGCAGATGAGGAAATCCAATATAGTTACCTCAACTGCCTTCACACTACTGCTATAAACAAGTACTTTTCCAGACAAAACCACCAATCTGGGAAGCCAGAAGATCTCACAAGCAACACAGTTTCCTGGAAAAGCTTGGCCTTCAGCTGTTCTATGGCCATGGCTGGAGAGGAAAAAGGAAAAGGAAAAGGAAAGAGGTGCCATGACTTCCAAAAGCTGATGGCAGTCTTTGGTTCGTTCAGATTCAGAAACCCTTCAGCTGTGGAACTCCCACAAAACAGCGGGAGATCACATCTAGATGACAGACTAATTTGAGGTTGGTAATTGTCATCCTATGAGAAATTACAGTCTTCTGTGCGCAAGATCAATTCTGCAGAAAATTCTCAAACCACTTCTGCAGAATACATCAACACTCTGCTGTCCATCCACTTCTTCTGAGCAACAAAGTCGTAAAAGGCTTACTGAAACATGTTCATCAATTTGTTGTTCAATAGTACGTCTGTGGCTCTTGTGGGTGCATTTGAGTCATTCCAAGTCACTATTAACTTGGTTTCATAACAGAAACTAATCATTAAAATGAGCCGCAACTGTATTTTAATCTGCAACACTGACCCAGTCTGAAAGGAAAATAGCAGCAAATGTGCATATTTCACCATGAATTTGGCTCGCTCCCAGCTCAAGATTGCAACTGGTTTGTGTGGTAAAAAACAGTGACGACATTAACAAAAGCAGGAGCAGCTGAAAAAAGTAAAATCCAGTATGTTTGTAGAAGAAGACTGTTCATTAATCATTGTCAACCAAAATAAAAACATTAGCAACTTGCTAAAAATGCACCCATGGCATCTTACTGCGCCACAAGTTGCTTTGGTTTGCAAATACCTAATTAGACATGTCAGCCAGGTCTGTTGGGTAGATAAGATTTAGTTGAGATTATTGAAACACTAGTGACCTATTTGTGTTTTGTTACATCAACATTTAATCTGTGATCTTTCTGCTATACAACAGGAACACTATGTTCTGCTGATTTGTACCCTTTTGCTGCTCGCTTGCAACAGTTAAAACATCAGTAGTCAAGTACAAGACTGATAAACAGAGAAAATAACACTCTTATCCAAGCAAAACAGCTCATTAAGGCAATGAGGCAGGATGCCGTTTCTGCAGCTTTAGTAGCTTTGAGCAAGTGACCAGTGGTTATTCTTGAAAAAAGGATAGTAGAAAGTTGAATGTTTCTTCCACCCAACATGTATTTTTAATTTGTTTTCTTGTCTGGTAAAACTGCCTTTACTTATTCATCAGCATTTCCTAGGTTACTAAATATTACAACTTCCTCCTATGTTAATACTCACAACTTAAACTCCAGTATCGAACAAGAACTAAAACAAAAAAGAACCCTGAAAAAAAGAATAATAAGCAAGAAGTTTGCATTGTTGTCGAGCTGTAGCGGTGGGTACTGCTGCATGAAAAAAACCATTTTTGGGCCTTGCTGGGATATTTTGTTGCACTCGCTTGCGTTTATTTATAGAACGTTCTGAATCGTAAAACATGAAAGAGGGTTTCAAAGGCATGCTCTGTTTTGTGTGTGTGTGTCTGTGTGTGTGTGTGTGTGTGTGTGTGTGTGTGTGTGTGTGTGTATATATATATATATTAAAAAAAACAAAATACATCATTTATCATAGAAAAAAACAGGAAAAACAGGAAAATTAATTAATTGTCCTAGATCTAATTATGTCTTACTTTTGGTTTCAACTGGAACAATCAAAATTACGCTAAAAATTATGACAATTCATTAAAATCAGCTTTTTGTTTCACATTTTCATGATTTATGGCATTATAACTTTGTTATGCTGCACAGGGCACCCTTAGGTTCTCTGTACTTCTCGCCATGGTTGTACGTCTTAACAAAAAAATTTTATATTGCAGTGAAAAATGAACCTACAAAAATGCTTGGGATTCAAAACACCAGAACAAAGACAACATATGACAAAGGTGCATCCTCGTCAACAAGAAAAACATACAAACCCTACAATTTCCTCTGGCTGCCAACATACAAGCTTCTCCAGTTGTGGGCCCTTTTGGCTGCACCACACTGGCAGTGTACCAGACCAACCAGACGCAGGAACAAAAAGGAGGAAGTGGACGAGCTAAGCAGAAGCAGCGGTTGAGCCACATCAGTGATGTCATGAATGTGAGATGCCTGAGCAGCTACTAAATCTACAGTCTCACAGACACAGCTCCAGCCAAGTCCTGCTGTGTCTTGCCTCAGAATGAGGTGTGCTCGCTGTTCTTTTATCAAAACAATACCTGCCTCTCACATGGCGCTGTGCTCTGTAACTGGAAGCTGCTCGGGATAAGTACGCCAGCTAACGTCCCTGAGTGCAATAAGTAGCTTTGACACGGTGGCTTTTTTTTTGTGAAAAGACATTAAAACTGTAGCACGGGGTGGAAAGCTTTGAGGTACTTGTACTTGACTTTTAAAGGCTGTGAACAACACTGCAGCAATCAGAGGGTTAACGAGTACATTCCTGGGTGACATGCCAACAGCATAACATTTATGAATTCTGTCTGCTACACATAATCTCCAGCAATGAGGGACAGAAATACTTTTGATCTTTGTGGTTTAGTGTTTTAATTAACTCCTGAAAGTACGGCTTATTTTCTAGGGATTTGTTGTCTGAGAAAGTTAATGCAACTTAATGAATAGAGGTATTTACAAACTTGAAACCAAAACAAAACCCACAGTAACAATCTACATGCAGTGAAAAACAACAAGTAGGTAGGAACACAGACTGGTTTTACTCAGGGCCTTCTCAATTCATCCTTGGTGCGGGTGTATAGCAGCTTTTCGCACAGCTCTGTGATTTCTTCCATAGTTCGTATCCAAATTAAGTCAAGTACTGGGCCTGGTCAAATCACCAATAAAATGTACATGAGCCATTTTTGCATTACGTTGCACAGCTATTTTTATTTTTTAACTCCCTCAACCCTCTTGAATGCTTGAAGAGATAAGCACTTAAATCACTCAAATAAATGATGAAACCAGAAAGACAAATTCTGCAATGACCAATTCCAAAAGCAACACAACTTTTCTTTTAAGGGTTTCACCCACAGACTCGAGGATACCCTGCAGCTCTCATCTTCCTGACTATCTCATCAAGCAAAATTTCATTTACTCAGTCACTGCCTTTGTTTCTCACAACAGCATCAGCATCAAGACACCATGTTTTTCACCATCTATAGCTTCTAGTGTCTACTTGCTTTTTAATCATCCCGACATGAAGGCTGAGTCTGCTATCTGTCTGCTAACAGCAGATTTTCTCTGTTTAAACTCCCCCCCTTCATTTACCCCTTCCTCTTCCTTCTGCTCTCACTGTTTGACACTCTGAAACACTTAAACCAACAGATACATCGAGTCATTGCCAATGCCTCTCCTCTCCCTCCTTCACTGCCCTTTGTGTGCTTCTGTAATTAAAGATAGTGAACAGCCACCAAAAACAGGAGGATGATCTGTTTTCTTTATCGTGTTGGTCTAGTCTCTTCTTACTGTATTTTTAGCCCACCTACCCAGTTTCACTCCCACTTCTTTTTTTGGCTGATATCTGCTCCTTAACTGCTCGCCATGATGATGTTATCACCCTTTTCTATTTTCTTTTACAGTCAATCCCTTCCCAGATGCAGTTGAAGGCTGTCTGTAGCTGCAAACTACAAACCACAAACGTGATCCAGCATGCAAAATATGAAATAGTGAATCAAACATAACTAGTTAAATCGAATCCAGCTGGGTATGTTTTTTAATGATCATATTTTATTTAATTTTTCAATACTGAAGCTTAAGTAGTGTGACAGTAAACAATTAGCTCAATTATACATTTGCAATATTCTGATACCGTAAAAAAAAAAAATTCATTTGCACTTGTTTGGATAACTGATTAATAATGTCAAGCAAAAACAACAAGAGAAATATAATATTTTGCTGTTTTAAATGTATTTGGGATTTGAACTATTTGCTGGATAAAACAAGCAATTTGAAGTTATTACAGTGGACTCTACCAATGAATCATTGATAACATAATCATTTGCTGCAGCCCGAAGGAAATGTACACAGTTTCCATCTGTTCTTGGATTTCTTACATTAAATTGTACACTGTTCTTAACCCCCTCTCCAATGGTTCCTTTTGTAGACTACTTGCAGCGGGTTAAAACATCTAACACGGAGTTGTGAGGTAGAGGAATGAAGGGAAATTGACAGAAGATTTGCTTGTCAGGGGGCAGGCTTAGCTTTAGACACACAGAACATAGTATCTCTTACAGTGGAACGTTTAAATGAGGCAGATCTCAGACAGGAAGGCAGCTGGACACAGCCTCAGGCACTGACCCACAGACTTGGCCTCTCACTGAGGAACAACGCTGAAAAAGCTTGGTGTCCTTCACCAACCCAGAGTTAAATAGAACTACTGTAGTACTGACCTCAAAAAGAAGGAAGTTACACAAGTACCACCAGTAAAAGAGAAGCTGCAGTTCAGGGAAATAAATAGCAAAATAAACTTTTTGGTGTTTGCCAAAGAGCAACGAGGTCAAAGGTAAGGATATTGTATAAAGAGCACAGTCACTTACCAGGGCAGAAACACTGCTTAAATTCTCAAGGAATATTATAAAACTGTTTCAAAAAACAGAGCGTGTAGCTGAGAGTTTTCCTTTGCTGGCTTGTGGTTGATTTTTATACTGTTTCAAGCAATTACAAATTCATTTGACATTATTACAGACTGTTAGGACAATTAAGTACATGGAATTATTAGTGTTAATATGAAAGCACCGCCATCCCTTGATTTAACTCAATGTATAATTCCTTGTGATGACAAAGTGATGACAAAACTGATGAAAATTAAAAATACTTTTCTTATTTGTAACATTTTCATTTACATAAAAAACTTCAATTACCTTTCAGGAAACTCTTAAAATCATATCTACCCTTCTTCCCTAAATGAAAAATCTAGAATCTATGAATTTACACATTTGATTTATTGTATATATTATACACATTTTTTTTTAAATTTAAAATGTTCATTCACTGGACACAAGACATCTCTCGCAACACTGAAAATCCCTTCATTCTATGTGCAATGCAGACTTTGAGATTAATGTAATGTAATGTTATTTGTGTGGCCTGCTGGACCAAGACTGGCCTCCCTCAGAGTCATGGAGTTGAATCATCAGTCAGAAGACCTCAACTCAACTCTATGTATCTCAGCCGACTCCCTGCCCCACTCAGGGACACTTAACTGATGTCCACTTGCTTCAACTAAAACTAAAACAAGTGGACAACTTTTCTGACACCTCCTGCTTAAAACCCAAAAAGTCAGAAGGATCGATCGAAGGCCCCGTTTTCATGGTCTGTATTCATACTCAAAATCAAGATCAAGTTTTAGTATTCATTCATTATGTTATGGTGTTATGTCTGTTCTGAAACTGCTGTGGCACTGTAATTTCCTGTAAAGCATCTATCTATCTATCTATCTATCTATCTATCTATCTATCTATCTATCTATCTATCTATCTATCTATCTATCTATCTATCTATCTATCTATCTATCTATCTATCACCAAAAAACTCAAGACTTTAGGTGAGCTCAATGAAAATTTCCGCTTTCGGAAGATGAATTTGTAAACTGTCTTCTATTGCCAAACTTTGACTGTATATCACGATGAAACTCAAAAGAGAAGTAACATTTAACAGAACAGCTCTGAGTCAGAAGGGGTTTTCAAAGTTGTACTTCTCCCAGCTGGAATTGGTCTATCTAGACTTTCTTTAACTATCTGATCTCCAGACTATCTAGGAGGCTCCACGACAGCAACGTGACCCACATATGACATTTAGGTAAATTAAGTTCTTGACCCACATATTATGAATTGAAATAACAATCAATTGTATGTTCAAAAGTAACATTTGAATATATGAGGGACAAAAGCTACACCCAGGGGAAAAACTACTCACATACCACTTTAACCAAAATACACTACGCTTCAAACTATCAGGCCAAGCGTAAACAGGCATTTTATTTAGAAAAGCCTGATTTGACACTGGCCCAGGAAGAAAACACCGGAATTTACAGAAAAGTCTCAATGGAAACCCAGTGACACACTTGCCAGCCAAGAAATCAACAACTATGACGAGGTAGCTAAAAGTGTTCTTCACTTCCCATGGTCATGTGAGTGAGTCTTGTGCCTCGTGGAACATAGCCAAAGCTCAGAGAAGTTCAAAGTGCAGTATAGACACACAGCAAATGAGAAGCATCACTAACAGAGAGAAAATGGCAAAGGAGAGCTCCCCAAGAGTCCAACACATTGACATGGGTCCCTTTGGACTCAAGAGCCACTTCACAGCACAAAGACAAGTACTGATGAACTCAATCAGATGTGATAACCAGGACACAATGTAGGGACTTGTTGTCAAAATGCTGTGCTGAGTCAGAGCAGACTCTTGACTAAGAATAAATGAGGTCAGTAAGCCTCACAGATACTCTCAGTGTTTTCATCCCAGAAGGCTGAAAGAGTCTGTAGGGTGGAAACTGCTAGGTGCAACATTAAGACTGACAGCATGACAGGTGGGACAAGCAGCCACTGAATGAACAAAGTTAAAGACAGACTGCTGGACAAACAGGCAGAAAGCAGGTTGACAGCTAAAAGGGACAGACTGCCAGTTATATAAAGACAGGAAGGTGCCTCCAGTTTACTGGCTTGTTTTTACTACAGAGCAAGGAGTTTGTTACATGAAGAGAGGAGTGAAGTCACATAAAATGAGGGACGGGAAAGCATTAAAGACTGAGGAATAACAAGAGGAGGGTAAAACTGAAAATGAAAAAGGGGATTCACAATCCAACTAATGAAGTCTCCCTTGGACAGTTTGGGAAATCATTAACTCCAGTCATTTTTGAAAGTATGTTTTTGTCAAAATCTAACTGCTGCCTGCGGTACTTTCCAAGTTGAGCCAGTTGTTTTACCTGAGAAGGTTAAGTGGTACCTCTTTAAAGACCGCCTTCTGGTGGAGAATTTTGTCATTTAAACCAACTTAATAACACTTGTCTGCATTCCTATGGGCAGAATAAATGTCATTGCAACTTAAAATCGAAGCTAATACAGTGATACCAATTATAATTGAATATCAATTCAAAATCACAGAATCTGAGTAAAAAGCAACACCGTCCCCTATGCTAAAGTTCAAATGTTGAGTCTCACTTCAGGACAAAGCTCATGTGAAACCAGCCATAACAGAGACAGTGTGCTGAAGTAAAGAGCTTGACAGACTAAGTGACTAATACAGCGTATAAAATGACTTGCCTCCTGTTCCAGGAGTGAAGTCCTGGTGTAAGCACAATGGCTCTGGAGGTGATATCGCCATGACTCACACACATACTCCTACATTTGGCTTGTGCTTGCCACAGCTAAGCATAGTCAATTTTAATGTACTCAGCTTTACGAAGGGTCTGACAATTAGAACCAGCAGCTCTGACACCATTCAGTTGAGGAAAATTCCTGTTTTATGATTGGTGTGATTAAGCACGGTACTAAAAAGTACGTTTAGCAATGCAGTGAGCGAGCAGGAAAAGGAGCGATGCTGCCCAATATGATGCACTGTGCAGGTGCAAGCACAGGGTTATTTTAATTATCGTCTGACCTACGAATTATTTCATCAAATACTTATATAATTACAAAACAGAAGGAAAAAGTCAAAAACGTACATCATATTTTAAGAGTTCAAGGTTATGTGTTGCCCAACAAAAAGTCCAAAACCAAAAATACCAACAAATGTTGACATGAATCCAGGGCAAATTTGCAGCAAATGAACAAAATAAATCCTACTGACAATAAATCCCACCCACAATAAATCCCATTACCTGTCAAATACATATCAGTAGATTTCAATGTCTTGCATGGAACTACCATAGCTCACATGAAATCTTATCTGCCAACTTAAGAGGAAGTTTGAAAAGTAGACGTGTTCATCTTTATCTAACGTAAATACAGTTTAACTTTACACTTTACAGACTTAAATAAAACTCATGTTAAATGTAGAAGCTTAAATGATCTTTAAAATTTACAACCAATTCACCAGCAACAACCATTCAGCGATGATTTTCCACTCAAATATATGAGCATTACTGGACCGGCTGGTAGTAAAAAGGAAGAGGAGCAGTAGACACTTATTATTTACACTGTAAATCAAACTGGCATGTTTGGAATAAAGACAAACACCAAGTAGGTAGGTGAATAAGTTAATGTTAAAACCAAAGTGTGTGTGTTAAAGTTACTTCTGCGTCATTAATGAACAAAAAACACACGTTACTAGAGTCGTGTGACAAACCAACGCTGAGGACAGCTAACTTGTTGAACCTGGCTAACAACAGGTTGGCTAATGTTGGTGCTGAACGGTTAGCTAACAGACCACTTAGCATGGCACGAAAACTCACAACACCGCCGTTAAAACTCCACTTACATCTTTCTGTTCTGGCTTGAGGTTGAACAGGTTGAGTCGCTGAAGTCTCGCTTTCATCCCATCCGCCATAAACTTAACAAAAACAAGAACGGAACCGTAACTTCTCCGTAACCTGTTCCCGGCAGTGTGGGGCGCTTCAATATCATCTCATTGGAAAGTTGATTTTGCTCCCTGAAGCCGAGGAGGATCCTGCGGTCAGCCGTCAGGTTCCCCGACACAAGACTGCCGCCACATCCGGGTAAACACTTTCATAATAAAACGAACCCATACACGCCCTAGGTTATCCCTTTACGCTTTACAATTTTATGCTTTTATTTTGAAGACCAATCGGGTAACTTGTGACTTTGTTCCGGAAACTTGACGCATTAAATCCTCTAACGCTACGAGGGTGGACACAGTTCCTGTCCCAGAGCAGTCAAACTTTAGGCGGTAGACATGAGGGTGGGTTTTCATGCAGCCGTTACATGACACAGATGTCTGTTGTCTTCGTCGGTATGACTGAATATAAACAGTATTTCCTGACTGCAGGCAATCAAGCAGGAGTGAATGTCCTTGGGGAGCTCTACCACTGACCAAGATCTGGGATGAAGAGTGGACTTTATGACCCACAAGTTTTATTGTCAAGGTCCGCTGGTCAACATTGATGCAATTTTGTGTCAAACTCCACGGCCACAGTGCAGAATTCAATACACTTTGTACAGCTGATCTCATCCCCACACCTTCAGATGGCATAACTGGAACACTACAGGTCATATCTGGTGAATGATCATTTAATAAACACTACCTTTTCTTTACACAAGACTGGTGAATAGCTTGTACCTACTCAATGAAAAGCAAAATTGAAAAAGAAGTTCGAAGAAGTTCAAATAAGAATAAAATTTAACAAATATTGTCAAAATTGCAATATGCAAAAGAGCAATATCCAGATCGCAGGAGCTGCAATTTATGAATTAAGGTGAAATGTGTCACAACATACCATTATTAATTAAGTACTGTGATGGAAAAACCTGCTCAAGTAATAGCAATAGCAACACAAGGATTTTTATTATTTTTTTCTTGTTTAACCCTGGAAATCAGGCTAAACAATAGTCTGTAGTTGAAAGGGGACTATGTTATTGGTCCTAATATATACATTTTTACTGATTTCTAATAAAGATAAAAAGCTCGGCCTGGATTCCTGTTTAGTTCAGAAGTTCTGGTTTCATTCTAATTGCGTGTAAGATCCAGTATACTCCTGATTAATTCTGTTCACTGAAAAGCTCACTACACTTAAAAAAAAAAATGTATGTTTATATATGTGTATACACACACACACACACACACACACACGCGCACACACACACACACACACACACACACACACACAAAAACAATATATACAATATGCAGCTTAATCATGCATGCACCAAATCAAATTGAAACTGTAATCTAACTGGTGTAATTACTCTAAATTTGGATTAAAATTATAGGGTATTGATTGTGAACGATGGGTTTTCGTTACTTCAGAAGCAAAAAAGTGCTTTCAGTGTCTTTCACTGAATTAGTGAACACCATTCAAAAACCCTAATACTGTATCTATTCTTTAATCAATACCATGAAATGAATACCTCTACAAAGCTTTTTAACCTGAAACACTGTGAACTTCACACACCTCTGTGGTGACACCCAGTGGTTGCTCTTTTAAACCACTCCAGTTGAAGAGGAAACCCTAAAAACCTCCTGAGAGCGTTTCTGTCCCCCTGGCACTGAAGAGGAAGTTCCTCTTCATCTCTGCAGTGCCTAAATTAAGAACTGATGATACTTTTTCCCATAAAGTTTTTTTTGACCACAAGTAAATAATACTGACAGACGTCATGGTCCACATCGCTCTTCACAAACACACACTGACAAAAACAAAATGTAAGACGCTACAAGACAAGACAAATCACAGCAGATGTGATTTATCACAACAAATCAATTTTTTTTTTTTTTTTTTTTTTTTTTTTACAGTTTTGGGAACCGTAGCTCGAGCGTGAGCTTGTTCGCCAGTAGACGCATAGGAGTCAGCTATTATTGTTTTCCTACAAGCAAGCAGTTAAATCAGTATAGCATAACTTGCATAAACACATCCTGACCTACCAGTGTGAATTACAAGTGCAGTGACAAGAACAAATCCTTCAGTAGCGGTTAAATGCTTTCTCCCCTGCACTGGTTTGAGATTTTCTATCTGATCAAACGAGACAGAAGTTGTCTGAAGTTGCAGTTCTTAAAGATAGTTTGAGTGCAACAGTGCAACCTTCTTTTGGCCAACTGTACGCACTCAATTTGCATGTAAAATTCAGATTTTTAATTTTTTTTTAACTTAAAGCACAGCAGGGAAGCAGTCAGAGAAAGAAAGAAAATGCAGCTTTGTTTTTTAGGTGTCTTGATTGATTAAATCTTTTTTAAATTCTTGCAAAAAAATTCTATCTATGTCATCTGCATGCTGAATGCTATTGTATCTTCAAGTTAAAGCACAACTTTGTGTTTTTTTGAGAAAAAGGGCAGTTAATATCACAAGAGTCCATAATGTGCCTGTTAGGATGCAATCCAATTGTGAAAAATATACTTGCACTCTCTTGTAGTTCTTGTTAAGAATCTAAGCCTGTATAAACCACATTTGAACATTTTCTGCTCGAGAAATCATGATAAAAACTCAAACTGCAGTTACTGTCACCTCCCCCACTTGAAAGTGACAGTGATAACAGATGCAGTGTGTAATTTTGTGTGTCTGTGGTTGAGTTTTTTCTCAAACTGAAATTTTGTTGTTGGCCAGCCCCGACATAAACACCAGTTGGACCAATTAACAGTAACTCTTGACAACTGTGTGATCGCTCAAAATCTGGTCTGTCCATTCCTCAAACAGAGATGATTATTTACGCTTTTGTTTCATCCAGACTTGACTATTACAATGTTGTTGTTTTTTAAAAGTTGCTACTTGTTTGTACTAAAAGCCTTCAAATGGTTCAAAATGCAGCAGCTACAAGTTAATTAAACTTAGTCAAAAGTTTTCAGCTTGCCGTTTTTGGCTCTCTATGCATGACTGCAAATCCCACATAGCCATGCCCCTCCATACCTATCTGATCTCCTTAAACCTCATAATCTATCCCGGGCCCACCACTCTCAGAACAGAGGCCTCCTGTCTGTCTCCAGAGCTAAAAGAAGTCGTCACCATGCACGGCTTTTTCCTATGGTGCCCCTTCTCCTGGAATAACCTCCCTGCTGACATCAGACACTCTGACTCTGTTGAGGAAAACTCATGTTTTTGATTTAACCTTCAGTTGGCTGCTTATTCTCAACACTTCTGACCTTGTTGACACCATCCCACCAGCAGATCTAAATCTGTTATGCCGTGTACAAACAATACAGTCCATGCAGACAAGATTGTTTGTTGTTCCACAAACACAAGTGTCCAAACTGTGTGTCTCCTGACGATCATCCATCTCCCGACCTCTCTTTCCCCTGGCTGTTGTTGCCTTGTTCCAGATGACATGGATCTTGGTACATAAGCAGATTCAGCTCCTCCCATTGTCCTTTTCTCTCACAAGTGTCCATGTTGTCCTTGTCTCGATCTCCTACACGAGTGAATTAAGAGCCTGAGCTGTGCCTCTCATGTATTTGTGTAGTCTGTCCTCTTTCCAGGCTTCCAAGTGGTGAGGAGGTCATGTATCTCAGGTTCTATCTGTTTGCAGACATATGGAAGTTTCTCAGTGCGCTCTGGATCATTGTCTTCATATGTTGACAATCTATAATTCTGTCCTCTTGACTAGTGAATCTGCTGTGTTTCTTCTCTGTACATGTGACACCTATTGTATGACTACAGAAAGATATTATTGCTCAGTTTCTCTGCCTGACGTTTCCTCCTTTATTTCAGCTAACTGTTTTTCTTGAGGAGTTTTACCTCATCTGAGCTAAAGACCTGAGTAGTGTCTTTGTATACTTTGTAAAGCCCCTTCAGCAAATTTATGACATCGGGCTTTGTAAATGTTTACCAATCTTATTGTGTTTGATTTTGGTGCAGAGGGCAATGGTCACTTCCTATTCTTGCTTGTTGTTTACGCGTGTTTATCATGGTAATTAAAAACTCACGAGACTCAATAAGCTCAAGAAAAAGCTACGTATTTCATGATCCACAGCACTGCCCAAATATTGCCTTCATGCAAATGTGTGCATGTTTGTGCCAAGTGCGACAGAGTCAGAGCAACAGGTGGTCAGCCTCACATCATCGCCACGTTTTTGAAAGGTTCGAGATTACAGCGATAACAACAAGCACTCTCACACACACACACACACACACACACACAAACTCCACAACACAACAGGTGGTGGGCCACAGGAAGTGGTCTCCATGGTAACACAGTTCCACATCCTGCATGGCTGATGTGAAGCTTTCTCATTTTGTCTCACGAAAACACACACACACAAACACACACACACACACACACACACACACACACACACACACACACACACACACACACACACACACACACACACACACACACACGAACAGCTTGTGTTTATATGCTCAAGTACAGCTGATCTGTATGTGTGTGTTTATGCCTCATATTGTCTCAGGGACATTTACAGTAAACCACACAGTGCATGTGGGTTCACATCATCTAAGCCTGCAGGTATTTGTTATGTGAGCCCTAACGTGCGCATATCCTTCGTGAAGAGCAGGAGACAGTCTGAGATTAAGGGCAAACTGACTTTTGACTTCTTTGACCCATTTGGTTTCATATCAAATATCTTTCATTGTCTCCATCTCCTTAATGTGTCCAACTCTTTGGTATGATGGGTATGACATGCTATCAAATGTCTGTGGTCTGACCCAGACACCAGCTGCAACCACACTGTGCACACAGAGGCTTTGGGCCTCGTGTGCCATGTGGAGGAGAGGTGAAAGGAATAGAGGTCAGGGACATGTTGGTCAGCAGAGTGTGTCAATATACACGCTATTAGTGGACTTCATGCTCATTGGTGTTTGTGTGTGATGTCGACTGCCGCAGAAGTATACATGGGTGGCGTTCGTGCCAAAGCCAGATCCAGTTACTCTCAGTGGGGATGTCATAATAAATACTGATGCGGTCACAGTGAGTGCTCAGGCAGCTTTTTGTCCTACATATAAAAATAAGAAAGAGGTTGTTCCCAGGCTGATCCCTTCTCACGTCATTCTAATATTTACCCCTCTGCACTGGAAACTAATCTGATGTCGTATCTCTGTATACTCTTATAGGCTAAGCTTCTGTTGATATGTTTATGACTGACACGTGCTGCTCTGTGTTGTGAGACGGTTACCTCTGACTTATGGAACAAAAGGCATTTTTTGAGCAGTGCTTCTACCACTGGAGTACAGGAAAAGTTGCCCTTTTTGAGCTATTTTAGTTGTACAGTGCCTGTTAGTTGCCATAAGACTTTTCTAAGAGATGAATGTCTCCAGTTCTCATGTGCCAAATTCACTGCACATTTTGTAGCTTTGCTTTTAATTGTTATATGAGTATGTTAGGGTGTGTCTTCACGTATAATGCAGACAGGAGCGTAATATGTCAACACTTCATGACACTCTTGTTCATTCTCATGTCATTTGATTTATGCACACCTACCTTGGTGCTGTCCTGGCACTGGAACACATAGCAGGCACAATCTGGGGCATCTCTCACCAGACAGGCAAAGCTGCTGGGCTCCTGGCTGTTGTGGATTAATTTGGTCACTTGGTGAGGACGACATTCAAACAGCACCGCATGTGTCAGAGGGTCCCACACAACTCCCTCTCCCAGAACGGACACACACCGCACATATGATGCCGACACACACAGACAGACTGCCTGATTACATTTAGCAGGGTTCAACCGTCCGCCTCCAGAGCTTCCACTCCGCAGCCCAGCAGCTGGCTCCTTCTCCCGAGACCTGCTGATCTCAGCCACCACCCAGGGCAGCATGGCCATGGTGGTCAGATGGTGGACTGGCAGAGAGCCGATCATTGTCAGTTTGTATCGTACCTCTTCCTCTCCTTCTTCCTCCAGCTTTCCCCCCCATGCTGCCGTCCTCTCCTGAGCATGTTTCTCAAGGTAGTGTGTGGAAGAGTTGAGTTTTGAAAATGATGGACAGGAGTGGTGGTTTGAAATAAGATTAGGACGAGATTTGTCTGAGCTTCCTGGCCTCGGGGCTCCATTCCTTCTTGGCTTCACCTCAAAGTACAGTCCCTCCATGATTTCTGTGACCAGAAGCGGCTACTGGCTGCCTCCGCTTAAACTGCAAAACATCAGTTAGAGGTCAGAAAAGCACAGCCACAGGCATGTATCTGTGTATCTTACAGGATTTCAAAGAAACACAAACAAGCAAACATTTACTTTGCAAATTAGAGCTTAATGTTGTAGCTGGATCTGTGCTCCACTTTGTTTTGGATGTAGAAGCAGGTCAGTGAATCAGCTGAGGCTTGTGCGGTAATCAGGGGGTCATTTGGAGGGTACTACACAGTGATCACCTGCTGTTGTTTACCTTACTAGAGACACATAGCTACCAATGAAGACTCAAGGGCACACGACGGTTACATTGTGAACATCATATTTGGCCGGCTGCGTGTCAGTGAGGGAAAAACCGATCTCCACTGTCCTACATATTTCACAAGATGGGAATTTGAGATTTGCATGTGATATCAGAGAGAAGAGGTACAATAAGGCAAATAGCGGGAGATGATGAGAACGTCTGTGGAGACAAACAAATGACGTCCACCATGTAACCAAAAGGACCGCGTTAAGATCTTAAATAGTAAAACCAAAGCGTTTTCTTACCAATCTCATGCTTGACCTTGCAATTTTCATAAATCCTTAACTTAAATCAGCGGGGACAGTGCAGTTTACAATACAGCTCTGTCAGCTGCGCGACAACATCATGCGGAAGTGAAAAATTCATTACATATGAGAGGAGCGCCGTGGCACGTCCTATCCGACCGATTATTGAATTTTACGCACGAAACAAATTCTTTTTACGCACGGGTTTGCGCATCTAGTAAGCCATGCACAATTAATGTGTGTTATTCCCAAGCTGTGCAACAGCTCATATAATCATTCAACCATTATTTCATATTCTCCTCATGCCGGTACAGCCTCCTCACCTGTTAGTTCGCTCCGATCCGGTGTGCGTAGCGGCAGAAGAGTAGCCAAGAAAGGCTGTAGTGTGTCAGAGCGACCACACACGTACTAACGCATATACACAGGAGAGAGAGAGAGAGAGAGACCTTTACATAGCTCTAGCTGTCTCTTGCTTGAGTTAAATATAGAATACAGGGCCAGTGCTACCTCCCTCCTCTCCGTCTATACTCAGATGGGCCATGACAAACGCATGTTGGAAGCGTGCGCTGCCAGGAGGATGCGCGTCTCCAGGCACTGACAAATAAGTAAAAACACACTTGAGTGTAAGTGAAGTTAATCAGACTGTTTTTGTATCGCGTCATGTTACCAGTCGTGTTTATTGAGTAAAACAGTGTTTTCAGTACAACATTTTGGAACAGCGGACAAATACTGGCAGGCTGATGATTGCATCTCTAGAGCAGTCAGTAAAATAAATTCACTCATAATATAAAGTAAAAGGTTGGTATTTTCATATTTAATGTTACCACGAGTCCCTTTGAGTTGTAACATTTATTCACATCAAGGAATGAGCAGTGGGTGTATTCAAATAATGCTCAATGCCTCCACTTGGCGGTGCTCTAAGCTTTTAGGCTTGGTCGTTTTATTCATCAGCAAACCGAAGTGACATTCTCTTTCACAACTAGCACTGATTGACAGCTTCACTTTCAATGTTATACCTTCTTTCTAACCAAGATATTACACATTCAAAGTTTAACAGCAGGTGAAAATGTACACTTAAGTTACAGTTAAGGTTATAATAACAGTTCCAGCAGTTCTCATTTACACTTTCATGTAAACTCTTCAAAATAGCAGCAGTGCAGTAGATGCAGGAGCACAGTGTTGGAATGCATAATTGTCAATGTATTGGATAACATTGGCTGGAAGCAGGAATGACTGAGGATGTAGAATGTCAGGCACGTTTCAGTTGTGGTTTAAAACGTTGTAAACTGAACCCAAAATATGAAGCTGAGAGGTGTTATGAATGCCATATGTAATATAGTGATTGAATCCTTAATTGCAATCTCCAAAACAGATGTGTCACTAAACAAACTCAAAGTGGAGGTTAGGCATTGCAATAACCCCTGCAGATTATTTTAAAAAACAAGAAGTAGTAGTACGAAATGTATGTTATCTTACCATACTGGCAAAATGGAAAAAAACAATGTGATAAATTGTCAATTAATGGAGTTAATGGCTTTGCAGTTAAATGAAATTCAAGCCTGTATTAAACCAATAATCTCTTTTTGAGTAATTAAGACATTGTGCGAAATGCTGGTCACAAGTTGTCCAGATTGTTGTTGTTGTTGTCGATCAGAGCTACTCTGGCTTCGGCTGCAGTTTATTCTTCACTGGCTCGAAGAAGTTTTCAACGATGGCGTCAACCAAGTCATCCAGTTCCTTCTTCAGGTGCGTCACATCGCTGATAGAGACCCAGAGAGAGACAAAAAAAATAAATATAGTATAATATGTGGAGAGCTACTTAGACTTTCCAGCTCAGACATTAAGTTGAAGCAAGTAGTTAACTCACAGAAAATTAATAAGCAACTATTTTTCAAACAAAAATGTAAAAGTAACTATTTGTTCCAGCCTCTTCAGTGTGAGAATATGTTGGTTTTCTCTGTTTTACATCATTGTACATTGCGTGTCTTTGGGTTTTGGACTGTTGTCGGACAAAACAATACATGCAAAGCCAGTTAGGAAATCATGATTTTTATAGGTAATCAAGAGAATAATCAGAATTTAAAAAGAAATAAATATCAGCTGCTGCCCTAAAGACATTTGTCAATTGCTGGCATGTTCTCTGCAGTGACCTACCTGTTACCAGGGGCAGCACAGAGTTCGGTGTAGTATTTGATTTTTGGCTCTGTACCGCTTGTCCTCATGGTGGCCACACCACCATTAGAGAAGGTGAAGGTGATCATCTGACTGGATCTGGAGGTGGGAAGAACCTGAGAGAAGAGAGGAAGGAGTTGTGGAAGGGAGACGAGATGGAAGATGAACTAAATCTTAACCCTTTTTTACATACATTTCAAAATACAGAAATTGCATAGCTGTATCCCTCAATTTTGTAAAAAAGTTGCACAATATCCCATGGTCTCGTTTATAAAGATTTTTGTTAGGTGTGCTTTATTGTGTATTTTTACAAAACCATCACTGCAACGAAAAAGCGCTCTGCGACATGGTGAATGTATGAAATAGTACTCTTAACTCCCCAGATTTCATATGCAAAAAGATTGATCGATCTATCTTATCTGGTTTCAAATCTACCGCCAGTCAAAAATGAATATGCAATCATAGCACCCGTGCTACGCTGGGCTTTATAGGGTTAAAGACCAGCTGAACAGTTAGACAACAAACGTTTCACATACACATATTTGAGGTAACAAAGAGGGGGCTAGTACTGTTGTATTTTTGCAGTTTCTGCATCACTGTGTGACCCTAAAGGTATAAAAACTGAGTGAGTTACTGAACATCAAGTCAAACTGAACTTGTTAAAGGAAACACCATGTAAATGCAAAGCAAAGAAAAATATCTGTCAAGGCTCCATAACTCTAATCCCCTTTGTTCGTCCCCATGTTTTCTCGACACTCTTGACTATTCACTTCAAACAAAAAAAGGCCCTAAAACAGCTGTTTAATGGCAGGCAACACACTGCTTGACTGGCAAAAACACCTAACGGATGTCAGAGATTTGTTGTGTTCCCAGTGTATGAACTGTAAGTTTCAATTTGTGCTCTCACCGCCTTTTTATCGGTTTGGTTGCTGTCGTAGCCGGTGGTCAGGTCTCGTACAGCAGAGATGGAGAAGCGACCGCATTCGGTGGGATATGAGTCTTTCTGGCCACCATAGTTGCGAAGACGATCAAACAGACTGCGGATCACATCCTGGTCATGGCAGATAAAGTAGGAGTTCTTACTGATGTGGTAGCCATACCTGGCAATGAGAAGCACAAAGAGGCAGAGTTAGAGTCTGCATTTAAGTTTCTATAAGTAAAAAAACTGAATTCAAAGTTAGCCAAGTGCTACTTATATACAGGTATCTGTCTTACTCTTCATAGATGGTGGTGAGTTGTTGAGAGAGACTGATGTTTTTAGTGGCCAGATAGGAAACCATCTCTCCCGCTATGGCTGCAGCACTCACTCCGTCCTTGTCTAATACAGCAGAACAACACATATACCCTGCAATACACACACACATGCACACACAGTTTCAGTGGATTCCCAGTATGTGTAAACCTCCAGTTGCTGTAGTCAGCTGTCATGACTTTTAGACACAGTGCGTGCAAGGACATGCGATTCCAATTACAGCGTCATAATCTTGTTATGTGGGAATGCTCTAAACTATGTGATGTTGTATGTGTGACTGGACTTCTCTCAATTGACCCCAAATGACTCAACTTTAACCCAGTGTCTTGTGTTTGACAGTAGGCAGGGTTCAAATCTTCAAATAACCAAGACCGAGGTCCTCAGTTGACATAAGTCTGAAGCTTTTACATGCAAACTTTAATGTGATTCATGTTTTCCATTAACAAACAATAAAGACTGTGCGACATGGTTAAAACAATGGTGTAAACACACTATAGTAAACACTGAATGCCTCATGCTTCACTATACCAACGGAGGCATCTGAAGACATGAATAGGAGCTGCATTTTGATTCTGGGAAGAAAGGGTATAAACTGGTGCCCAAACAGTAAAAACTGTAAATTACATTTGGGTTTTACTAGTTACACTTGAAGGATCCTTGACTGTTGGCATGATTGTGTCTATACAGCTGATGGTGCTGTTTGATTATACAGTGAAATATCTTAAGTGTAGAACATGTTGTTTCAACCCTGAAGGCCAACCATATCAATAAACCTACTGGTTACTACAGGTTAGAGATAGACACAAAAAAGCAAAGTAACTATCTTCTGAACTTCTAAACTGCTTAAATTAAATTATTATGTATAAAAACAGGAAATTAGGAAATTGTCTGGGTGACCCCAAACATTTGAATGGTTGTGTGTGTGTGTGCGCGTGTGTGTGTGCGCGTGTGCGTCTGTACCATTAGAACACAGGAGTGATGGTTGCTGGAAATGTTCGTCTGTACCTCTATGTAGATATTCCATTAAAAATCAGCTGTTTCCAGCTAGAATAGTCATTTACCACGTTAAACTTTTCGCTACCTTACATAGAACTATTTTGCAATGAATTCTGGGTAAATTAAAAGTTTGTTCAAGCTAAAAACCATGGCTAACTGAATAAATGAACAAATCTCCTCAGTACAGCAGCCATAAATACACGCACACACAGCTGGTCCATGCTTGCAGCTGCTATACATGTGGGTAGTTCATGAGACACATGCTTTTAGGCAGATCAGATTAACTGTGCCACTGTGGACATTATGTGTATAAACCTTTTAATGTGATACCAACAAGAATTAATCAGGACTTTTACCTCGTGACTGTATAGTGGACAACGAGTGTGAGAGTGTGTGTGTGTTATGTCTGTGTGTGTCTATGTCAGTGTACATACCGATAGCTTCCTCAAAGGCAAACACAACAGTCTTGCCTTGGTCCAAAAGGTCTCTGGCTCTGTTTCCCATCCACTTGAACCCTGTTAGTGTCTCCTGTCCAAACAACATGTGAGCGACTGTGGTAAGGCTTTGCAGTATTAGTTATTATTTTCTATATTCTAGTCTTATTTTAGCTTACTTGCCTTTATTTTCTGTAATGTATCATACTTGTATCTTATTCATTTTCTAGTAGACACTGCATTTTCAAGAAGAAAATCATTTCATTTGGGATTAAAAAATTTGATTTTATCTCATATAAAAGCAATACTGACAGTAACCAATGAGTGTATGTTGACTTTTTCAGTGGTGAAGTCTGTATCGCCCTTAATATATTTTGAAAATATTTTAACAAATAATTCTACTCAAAATACTGGAAGCATTTGACAACAAGAGATCTCAATCAAACAAAATGTACTTGAGGCTATCTTTTCATAGCAGAGAACGCAACAACTGTTGGATGCACGAGGACATAAAATCTAGTAGAAAATAATTTCTGATCAGAGCAATAAGCTCAGCTGAGTATGAACCGATTGGATACTTAGAGATTGATTTGAAACAGTGCATGTATCACCTAGCAGGTGGAGGGGCAGTATAGAGAGAGAGAGAGAGGCAATAGTCCTGTCAGAAACAAACTAGCCAAGTGCTGTACAGAGACGGGGCTCAGCTGGACCAGAACTCTGCCTTTGATTCCAACTCAAATAAGGGCAAAGTGAGAAGAGACAAGCTTAGCCCATGTGAGATTCTTTTTGGAATGTCGATAAATGAAAGACAGCTGCCAGAAACAGTGCTGTGATGAAAATGTTGAAAACTTCTCTAATTTGTTATCTGCCTTCAGCTACGTTCACAAACAAGTCTTTCCAACTTCAGAATGGATTTCACCTGAATCAGATGTAGGAGGATGTTTGTGGCGATGCCCCAGTGTCAACTTCCTTTAAACTTCTTTTATTCTAAATTCTTTTGCAAAATTACTTTGAGAATCAGAATGTTTTGTGGTATGTTGATCTGTTTGATTTTACACAATTCTTACTTTATTCTCACTGTGTTTGGACTCAAATGTGGGATTCAGTTAGTTTTGAAATGGTGAAATGGGGGAGTAAAATTCCATGTTTACTTGGGTGGGTGGTCCTTTTGTCTGACCTTTACATATGTTATGCCAAAACAAAAGCCCTCTGTTGTCTAGTTGGCTTCAGGCAAAGGAAAAACATAGAATAAGGGACTAAATGACGACTGTTTCTGACTATAGTTACTTTTAGGACAACCAGTTCACACTAGTTTCTCTCTACTGCCGTGAGGTGGGTGAAGCTAAAAACGATAAATGCTCATTTCTGACTTTATTTGTAGTCTTTCGCTGAGGAGGGGCCCATATGCATTTGTGGACATTGCAATAAATACTCAGAAACACATGTTCTCTTTGTGAATTCACTGATTTAGAGAATTTTTACAACATGCTACCTCAAAGTGGAAGCCCTCCTTCAGAGCGATGGCGCGCAGTATTTTGGATGAGACGGTGCTCGACAGCATGTAGAGGTTTTTCACAGCAGCAGTGTCAGGGTTCTGTTGCCTCCAGCAGTGGAAGATCCACCAGCCGAGCAGCGCTCCCAACTCATTACCGCTGAACACTCGCCACTGTCCACTGACACAGAGATGAACTCGGATTACAGGAGGGCAGGCAAGCCAACAAACACAACCTTATACAGTGTTTCAGCAGAATGAGATGATCAAAGCTTTTTTAATACGGTCATACTATAATAATGATGATTGTGTTTTTGTCACAGGTGAAGATACCTTTGAGGAAACAGAGGTCATTTCTCTGGTATTGATTCTGGGAATTTTAAGGGTTTTAATTGCCTTATAAGGAGTTTAAAACAACTACAATTACTGAAAAATATTTTTGGATTAAGTTAAAATGGTCTGTTTTGGGCTGAAACTAAACTGGAAAAGCACTCAGAGTGTACAGTACTCCTCCAAGGCTGCTCATTCCTTGTATCATTTCCAACGGATAAGTCCTGATAAGTCCGCAGTGGTAGATTTATAGTAGCATCGCAATCATGTGATCGTCAGCAGGCAGCTGGCGTAGTGTTCACTTGTCATAGTTACAGTGACGCCGTGCCATTATCACGATACCAGACTATAAGCTGCATCACTGCCAAAATCCAATCAGGTGGTCCTTGTGTCATTTCTGACCTTCCCTGAAAATTTCATCTAAATCCGTTCATCCGTTTTTGAGTAATGTTGCTAACAGACAGACAAACCAACACCGATCGTCACGTAACTCCGCGGCATTCCTTGGTGGAGTAATAAAATCTTTTTCAGTAAAATGAATAAAATTGCTTTGTAATTTATTTTTTCCAGTTGAGTTATCTATATTCTTGGCAGTGTGAAGAAGGCTGTAAAAAGGTGATGTAAGGAAATAAAACTTAAAGAACTCAGTACTACTAAACATTTGCATATTTAAAGTACAACCATATTTCACAAGCTTTCTGGCTCATTATTAAATTTTTAGACTCATGACCTCCAAAATTAAGGCGATAGCCCTGACTTTAATTCACTTTTTTAGTGAAGTCACTGTCCATAAAATGCTCCATTAACACAGTCAGTAAGTCATTAGGGTAATTTTAAAACTCATTTGCAAAGGAGTTAAAAATTCATTGCTTCAATGCTGCTTGCCGTATGTGTAAGCTGGGACAAGAGTGGCAACATAATGTGACAAAGCACACAATCGCTGGCTGGTTTTCACTCCAACACTGGTAAAATGTTCAACGGTGGAAACACACACCTCTCCTGCTTCTCAGCAATGGCCAGTCTATCAGCATCAGGATCATTCGCCAGCACCACAGACGCCCCCTCCTTGTCTGCCAGTGCAAATGACAATGTCTGCAAAACAAACAAACACATACAACACCATCAACCAAAACTCTACTCTATCTGTCTGTATGTGGAATAGTTTGGCAGCGTTGTGTGAGTGTCCAGTACATACCAGAACTCCCTCTCCCTCCTCAGGATTGGGATATTTTACAGTGGGAAATTCAGGGTCTGGGTCTTTCTGCTCCTCTACAGCATACGGAGGGTGAAGATCAAAGGCCTTGAACGCCGACTGGACAAAAGTGTGACCGACGCCGTGCACAGATGTATGCACAATTTTCACCTGTGAGCTCTTGTTTATCTCCCTGTGAAGAAGAACAAGAAAAGGTTAGTCAAAAAAGTGGATTTTGAGACTTGATCCACACTGATAGGTCAATAATCTTTCTATGGCCTATATGTCATCTAAAGCTATTCAAATGTTAAGCAGCAGCACTGAATGATTACAACTAATAGTGGAGCACAGGTTAATCCAGCTCTTTGGCAGCCCTGAGTGTCTTAAATTGTATATCCAGAACAATATGTAGTTTATCTATGAAGCACCTGTGATGACAGTGTTTCTGGATGGCTTTGAAGTATTGTGTGTGGACATCTTGGTAGGGGTCTTTGAGCAACGGGCTCTTCAGGGCCTCCTCTGTGTTCCATGACTCAGGCCAAGGCTCCAGGTTCTCCTCAATGGCTTTAGAGATACCTTTGTCATGAGGAGACACAATCTGGGCACCATTCTCCCAGTAAACCTGGGACAGAACAGCAACACAAGAACATACGATGCAGAAATTAATGGGAAGAGAAATTAATTTGAGCTTGTTCTGTTTAAATAATAAAACAGTGAACAAAATAATAAGAAGAAACATTACTGACAGAGTTTAGACAAACTTGTAACTTGGTGGTACAACTAAGACACGGCTCAGCAGCATCACTTTAAAAGTCAGAGAAAAAAAAACATGACAAATGCTAAATAGGAGAAATAAGTAAGTGTTACCTTGTAGCCGTTGTCTTGTTTGGGATTGTGAGAGGCGGTGACCATGATACCTGCACACAGACCCAGGTGGGAAACTGTGAAGGGCTGCAGGGAGAAAGAAACAAAAAGATAATGACAGATCATATATAATTTGTAATTAATATTAGGTAAATAAGACAAAATAAATAAACAAAAACAAAATGTACAAAGACAGCTTAATATAAACTGTGAATAACTATAAAGGCACATTATCATCACTGTCACTAAGTTACTGTTGGTGAAAAGAGACATAAACTTTAACAAGCTATCATGGAGTAATTACTAGAAATCAATTAGCACTTATGGAAAATGTTGATCTTTACGCGTTCAGTCTCTGCTGAACCAGTGTTTATTACATAAGGGAGAATTGGGTGAGTAAAAGCAGCTCGCTTGTGGACTTCCTCTGTTTTACTTTCATTTTTTGCTGCACACAAACCTTTTCCTGTTGTTAATCTACATAACTACAACTATAAACTGTAGTGAATGTTCTACTGCAGCAGGAATCAAACCAAATATGAAATGCATGGACGATGAAAAACTAAAACTCAGTTTTAATCAAACTTGGCTGTTTTTGGGGTGCAATTATTACAAAGAGACACAACTTACTCTTCCCACAATTACGCAAGAGAAAAGACTAACCCAATGTGAGCATGATGAAAGAGGCGAACCGCTGGCTAACTCTCAACAGTCTTGAATTGGATTATTTTTGTAGTTATCAGTTGCACGTCATTTTTTGTTTAAAAATGTGTTGCTTCATAGAGTCATTGCATAATCACTCACAAAGACAGTTGGGCTAGATTTAAATTAAGCTTTTATATCTATCTATAAGGGGTGAAGAAGTTTCTAGATTTAAATTTTGGGCTGCAAAGAGAATGATTTGTATGATTTTGAACTTAACTATACAGAATATACACGTTTAGTAGAGACACAGAGTCACACGAGGGATGCCTCCTTCACAGAGGTCTTAAACTGAGTATGACCTGGTAAATCATATGTTCATTATGCAACATGTTGTATACTTGGTGGTAGTGAGCTTTTTGAATGGAATTTGCCCTGTAGCTTCTGCCCCACTGTCATCCACCCCACTAGCAAACATGACAAATTGACTTGAATCTGGTGTCTTTCATGAATTCACCACACAAATGTGACATAATTCCAACATACACTGTCTGTTCAAAAGAAAAGTTGCCACCTGGATTTAACTAAGCAAATAGGTAAGAGCCTTCCATTGGATAATTACTGCAGCAATGAATATGTTTCAGCTGCAACAACTTGTTTAATCCTAGCTGATGCAGTGAGGAGCTTCTCATTTCTTAAACAACCATGTTGGAAGACATATCCTGTGGTTGTAGAAAGGATGTTAATCTGTCTCAGAAGGGTCAAATTAGTGGCCTGCATCAAGCAAAGAAAACAACTAAAGAGATTTCTGAAACTACTAAAATTGGGTTAAGAACTATCCAATGCATTATTAAAACCTGAAGGATAGTGGTGAACCATCATCTTTCAGGAACAAATGTGGTCAGAACAAACTCTTAGATGATCGTAGGAAATCAACAGTAGAACTCACAGCTATGTTTAATAGTGAAAGTAAGAACATTTCCACATGCACAATGCGAAGAGAACTCAAAGGATTGGGACTAAACAGCTTTGTAGCTCTAAGAAAACCACTGATCAGTGAAGCTAATCAGAAAAAAAGGCTTCAATTTGCTACGGTGCATAAAGATTGGACTCTGGAGCGATGAAAGAAGGTCATGTGGTCTGATGAGTCCAGATTTACCCTGTACCAGAGTGATGGGGCATCAGGGTAAGAAGAGAGGAGGATGAAGTGATTCACTCAACATGGCTAGTGCCTATAAGCCTGTAGGGGTTTAGGGTTATGATCTGGGGTTGGTCAGGTTCAGCAACGTTATGTTCCCAAAGAATGAGGTCAGCTGACTACTTGAATATACTGAATGACCAGGTCTTTCCATCAATGGAGTTTTTCTTCCCTGATGACATGGACATGTTCCAAGATGACAATGCCAGGATTCATGGTGTTCACATTGTGAATGAGTGGATCAGGGAGCATGAGACGTCATTTTCACACATGGATTGTCCTCCACAGAGTCCAGACCTCAGTCCCACTGAGAATCTTTGGGATGTTCTGGAGAAGACTTTGTCTGACTCTCTCATCATCAATATAAGATCTTGGTAGAAAATTAATGCAACTCTGCACAGAAATAAATGCTGTGACATTGCAGAAGCTTGTCGAAACGATACCACAGCGAATGTATGTTGTTCTCAGAACTAAAGGCGGTCCAATGAAATATGAGTGTGTGACTTTTTTTTTTTAAAAAACGGGCAGTGTAGAAACATAAGCAGTACAATAATGTTCAATTTTAAGATGTTTCATCATTGGTGACTTTGCTGTATGCATGTTGCAATGTAAAAAAAAAAACCCAATGAGGAAGGTACAGAAGTCTGGTGCTTACCACAAAGGGTGTAGGGGTGATGTCAGAGAAGAGGTGAACAGGGACCCCTCGGCTGATGAATACAGCTGCAGCCAGGCTGGCGAATCGCTTGCTGCTGCCCCCGCTGGGAGGATGAGCGCGAGCATCGTACCCAATCACCACCCCTCGCTCTTTGAGGTTCCCAAAACTCTGCTCCAGGTAGCAACAGAAACCCTGTCAGGGAGGAAATAAGAGAAAAGGTAAGAAAGTTACTAAGGCCTGAGGAACTGATGTCTTGCTCTGGCTTATGGGGAGCAGCAATTCAACAATATAACTGTGAGTTAAACTATAAAGTTTTCTGTTAATAAACTTACTAGTAACCAGCAGAGAGCTTCGTTTTGTACCAGCTGAAGGCGTGAGATAGTTTTTGGCTAAACCTTGACTACAACAAGCTACAATAATATAACTGAAAAGATATTAAGTTGACCTGCTTCTCAGTTGATGAAAACATGACTAAAAGCCTTTTACAACTTGTGGAAATCAGTGTCAAATATTACATGTGGGTTTGTAGTTACAGATTTATATAATGATCAGTGGCAACATAGTGGGACGTGAGCTGTGCATTCTGCAACAATACTTCACTGTTCCTCGACTGCTTCAAACAGCAGAGAATAAAAATCAATAATGTGCATGTCTGCCTTTGCATGTGACTCAGTGCTTAACGTGTAGCAGTAGCTTATCTATTAACTGACCTGCGTGGTCTGGATGATAGTGAGGTCATTCATACAGGATATTCCGGGGCCCATGGCGGCTCTCAGTCCTGCTGTGCCAAACTCCATCCTGGAGGCAAAACATTTCTTCAGAGCCTCCACCGCTTTCTCCTTAACCAGCTCCTGCACCATTGATGCTGTTTTTGGGTTCTGGGGAATAAAAATATTCCCAAATTTTGTTATGAATACAAAACAAATCCAACACAGATCAACATTCATTTTAAAAAAAGCATTTACACCTTAGCTACAGCCCAGTCATTCAGTTATTATAAAGTCTTTTCGCCTAGCTCTCATATAAATTCTTAGTAAGTCTAGTTAACTTTTAATTTCAGATTCAGTCTGCAATAATAATTTGTCTTTTTTTGTGGAATATTCTTTGATAACATCTGAAAATAGTGAATACTGACCATCCAATTTTACCAGAGTTCACCCAAAGCTGATAAATGTTTCGACCAAGAGTCCAAAATTCAAAAACATTAATGTACTATCAGAGAATACAGCTATTCACATTTACGAAGATAGAACCTTTACAGTTCGGGTGGCTTTACTTAGAAAATTAGCAAGAGTATGTAATTCTGGAGAACAACTGCTGACTGCTGCACGAGCATTAATGTGTGCAGGACACACTGGAATAGTGTAGAGTGGATCAGTCCCAGCCACTTCTTTCGTTTCAGAGCCAGAGTTGTGTACAAATGCTACATAAACAATTCTTATAATAAAAATTACTTATCAAAATAATCAACATATAATTTTGAGTAAAATGATACATATCTTTTTGACAAGAGAAGCTGTTTATTGTCCGTACAAGCATCTACTTTCTGTAGAAATTAGGGGGGAAAAAAATCTGCTTTCTGGTTTTCTAAATAAAGCAAAGTTCACAAAATGAGTCAAGCTGATTAGCAGTAGTCACCATAAATACTATAATAAGTTCCATTCAGAATGGTGCTTCCTCTTCAAGTGGGCTCCTGAGCAAACTGCACTGACACTAATACCTTAACAGTCATGAATCTGGGCCTTTCTCCAATGTGACCTAAATTGGTGGCATCCCATGTCTCCTTAAGGCCAAGAACGGCTCTGTTTGTGTTGCTACACTCTGTGTGCGTGACCACTTTAACATCATGTGACCGACCTTTTCTCTGTGAAATTACAAATGATCAGTATATGAGCCTATATGGACAGACTATAGAAGTTCAGCTGAATGGCAGAGAAAATGTGGCATGTGAATATTGCACATTTTTAAATGTACTAATAGAACAAATCTCACTAAGGACAGAAATTGCTCACAAATCATGGAGTATGAGGTTCTGGTAATGTTAACATAGAAAGCGGAGGTTTGTGCCTCCTTCGCAGTGATTTGGTTAATCGACATCTTCCTGGGTTATGAATGATGCATCTATTTTTCTTTTTTCCATTTTCTCTTATTTTTAACAGGTGTTTTTCATTTAGCCAGGGCCTCTTGTGAGTAGGTTTAATTTTTCTGATTATAATTGTAGCTACAAAACTGAGACTTCCTAACTACTTGTGAACTGAACTATGCTTCTGGCATCCCGTCATGTATTGGAGAATCAGATCATGTATATATTTTCTAGAATTTCTGAACAACAGGGGAAATTGCAGATCTGGAAGATAAGACATCATCTCAAAGGAAATAGAGCTTAACTGATTTCATCATACATTAGTGACATCCGCAGTGAGTTATGGTTTAACTAGCAGGCTTCCAAGTAGTACAGTTCATCCACAGAGCTCACACTACACAATATGACATCTATAAGGCATTTTTGTATTCACAGGACGTCTAGTCGGTGGACAGGTTGGTAATGTCTCATCTCTTTAGTCAACCGACAACTGTCACAGCACATTAAGCTAGCTGGCTAGATGTCAGCTCACCCGGTCATACTGCAGCCACTGCCGGACAGCCTGCTCCAACTTCGAGTCGCCGAGCGAGGACAAATCGTTCTCCATTTCTCTTCTTGGCCCGAGTCAAGACACCGGCCGGCTGCCTGTCTCACCCTGAAACGTTTTCCAAACCTGAACAGGAAGTTGCTGCTGTGGATTCAGTCTGTGAGCACCTGCGAGTCCACGACGCGGGGCGGAGCCACGTCCTTACGTCACCTGCTTCCTCTGCGCTGCGTTCAGGAGCTGCCGCAAATGTGGGTATTAACAAATGTGAGGGCTTCACGGGCTGTTTCAACAGGTAGGAGGCATGAACGTTATAAATTAGACCTCACGATTGATCCGTTGTTGGAAGTCACACTTGCACAGAGTGGAAAATATTTGAGCTCTGTTGAGAAGGTAGTAAAGAACATAAATGTCTGTATGCTGACGAGTTTCAAATTGGAGGACATGGAGAACATTTTAAGTCCCACCCATACAATTTCAAATAATCTATGTACAAAATACTAAACATGCAGTTGTGTAAATTCATTTGTCCTGAGACCAAATCTTAAAGGGAGTAGGTGAAAAGAATGTTTGAAAATATTTTTTAAAAATACCACATAAGTTGGAGTTCCGACCAAAATGCCATTTTCTCTTGTCTCACCCTTCTGATGACCAAATTAAATCTGAATGAATGAATCAATGAATGCTTTCATTTTGGACGTGAGGAAAAAAAGCCACAAAAACAAATCAAAATATTCAAAACGACAACAAAACAAAAATAAAACACAACATATCCAAAAAAGAAGTAGGAGGAAGCATAAGCTCATTTCCTCCTACCCCTTCTCCATCTCGACCATCAGTCACATAGTACCCCACTCCCATAGTTATTTATGTACATATTTATTGTCTTCCCACAGTCCAAAAACATGCTGAGGTTAACTGATAATTCTAAAATTGTCTGTAGGTGTGAATGTGATGTTTGTCTGTCTCTACATGTAGCTCTGTGATAGACTGTCTAACCTGTCCAGGGTCTCCCCTACCTTCACCCTAAGTCAGCTGGGATAGACTCCAACCCCCCATTACCCTAGAGACAATTACATGGTGTATAGACAATGGATGGATGTCTCACTAAGAACTGTTGTACTGCTGTCAAGCTGTTTTATTAAGTGCACTAAGAAACGACAAAAGTGGGAATTAAAATCCAACCCCTGACTCGAATAAGACAGATCAGTCTGGGGTAAAGCGGTTCTATGAGAGTCAGTTCAAGTTCACGCAAAGAGGCTAATTTGATACAGGTTAAAGCTGTCAAGATAATTGCACGTGTGCCATTCTTAAGTTGATTTTCTGCTAAATTAAATTTTTGGAATGATTTGGGGAAGTAAAGTCAAATGATATGGAAGCATGCCAGAGCATCAGTGGTAGAATCCGACCAAGTTAGTTTGCCAGTTTAGCTTGACAGAATAACTGAGCTTGAACTATGTTAAACATCTTCTATGGAACCAAAATAAACTAAAAGTAAGTCAGACTAACTGAAATAAGCCTGGATTATTTGGTAAAGTAGCTTCATGGAGCAGGCCTCAGAGCTGGTAGGAAGGATGGAGCTGGATGAAGAGGAGCGTTGGATGATTAACACTGGAGGGAAATGATGGAAAGGAGAGGAGTGGAAGCGGATGTGGCGTGAGTTTGATTCCAGCATTGATTAGCGTGTCCACTGCAGCCCCGTGAAGCTCAACAGAGCAGATGAGACAGAGAGAGACAGGGGAAATTACCCTCATGTGCTTTATCAACCAGAGATGGTTTGTCTTCCTGCTTCAGTGAACGCTGCCTGGACTTAGTCACAGGATGTGTCGTCACTGTCTGTGGGGGAGAACGGTGGATGCTGAAGACAATACGGAACATTATCTGTGACCGTTTTAATTCCACGGCGCCTCAGAGGAAGGCCATCAGCTTTGAAAAGATGCTTTTGTCTCCAAGAGATTAAATTTCAATGAAGTTAACTTGTTTAGAGCTGCAGGTTTTGGAAAGCAATTTGTATTTGAAACATCCAATTTCAACACCTGAGTAACATTCTGTTTTCATGTAGTAACTTGAAGACTTTTCCAGTGATGTCCTTTACTTCAGCAGTAGGTCTTAATTATTTTTACTATTATTTTTGATGGTGGGGTCTCCTGCTGTTATTATTGCAGGTTCAAATCATAACTCGGTCAGCAAGTCATGTCCTCTTCCTCTGAATTTGTGGCTTTTTCTGGGTCATTTCACATCCACACTCATTTATCAGAGGTTCTAACCTGCTCCTCAAGTCTGCAGTTTGTGGCCTCCCAATCTTGCCATGTATCTGTCGCTGCTGGCTGAAGCTAAATTTGGATAAAGTGACAGTATCCTCCAGTCTTTGTGCTTTGCGATGATCATTTTCAGAACACTTTACAAAAACTATCACAATCGACAGGGATATAGTCCATCACATTACCCGCATTTTTCCCGCATTGAGGAATTTTGGTGCAACCCAAAAGCTTGTTCAAGTCCTTGGGGAACCATTAGGCATGTTTAAAAGACACTGTTTTACACTATTTCACATGATGTTTGAGGGTTTAATTTTGTTAGAACCATAACAAATGAGATCATGTACAACTGAATTTAAATAAATGATGGTGAAAGCTGATACTGTCACAACCACCTGTCATCCAGAACTGGTAACATGATGACTTGCAGATCTGCATCAAATGTATGCAATAGATGCATTTACAGTGTGATCGTACATTTAGGTAAATTAAAATTACTTCACTTCAAAATGACAGAAACTTATTTCCAACAGTGTTTAAAAGACATTCACCATCTTTTAATTCTAACAGCAGCAACAAATATGAATCCGTGTTCAGAGTAGAGGCACTAGGAAACGATCTTACTGTGTGTTAAAGACTAGTCTGTTCTTAATTAAATGTTTGCACTCAGAAGAACCTACGGTGAAAGTAATAAAAGAAAATAGTTACTTCTGAAGGAATTACTGTAAACATTGTAGGTGAATACCTTGCAGCTCCTCTTCTAGTCATCCTGGTTCACTGAGAACATCCAGAGCTGTGAATATGCCTGTGGAACAAACTGTAAGTGAGCTGAGTGTTGCTATATTAAGCTGTCTATTTCCAAGCATATTAACAGTGATGTCTGCGGTTTGAAGTGGAGGACAATTGTAATTCCCAAACAACTGAAACAAGCAGCTTGAACATCGTCATAAGAGAAAAAGCACAAATGCTGTAGCTCTGCTCATTTCAAGTGTGACATTGAGGCATCATGAACACCACCAGAACTGAGCAGTTTAATGGAATTTATATGATTAATTTCACTTTTTACACCTGTGCTCTTCCTACTGACATGTCAAAATGATTTCTGTGAACAAGGACCAATAAAGGTTCCTAATGCCATGGATGACGACTGCAGCTCTGTTTCAGTGAGACCTGAGTCAACAAAATGTCTGACGCATCCCTACATGTCATAACTGTTGGTCTGAAAGGTTTACACGTCACAGAACCTGATGCTATCTCCTGCGTTTCCTTTGTTTGATGCTGAACAGATTCTCATCCGTTGGATACATCTCTGCACCAAACTGTTTGTCAGCCTTCCTGAGGTTTCGATCTCTCCTCTTTGGATTCTTCTTTGCTTTCTGTTGCTTTGACTGTGGCCCCGGCGTCGCCCCTTTTACAGTCCTGCACAGATAATCTGGTCTGCTGTCTCTGTGTCCCCCTGGTAATCCGAAAGGAACCTGCTTCATTTTATTCATCCTCCTTTTCTTCTTCTTCTTCTGCATGCTCTCTCCTGTGCCTCCCCCTCTGGGAAAGTCATCCGCTTCATCAAAAACTAGCTTACTTGGTGGAAGTGGGTCCCTCGAGGTGGGAACGGGTCTCTTAGGTTTCCATGGTTTCGCACTGCCTATGCTTTCCTGTTTGTACTTATTTGTTTTGGGTCTTGCAGCACTAAAGTCGCTGTTGTCTTTAAAAAAGATATGGCTGGGGTTGGGTTTGTGGTTGTTTGGGGTTTGGTGAGGTTTATGATTGGGTAGGTGGCTGTTTTTGTGATGGTTGATTTTCAGTTTTTTCTTTGGTGGTCCTGGTGTGAGAATGGTCTCTGAAAGGCCAGGTATATAGCCATTTTTCTTCAGTTCTAGGAGAAAGAGAAACAGATTTATTTGAGCTTCCTCTTTTATGCATTAGCCCAATGACCATCAAAGTCAGGTTAGACAAAAACTGCACTGATATTTTACTCAAGGCAGGTAACATCATGAGCTAACCTGGTTGATCCTGCTAGTAGCATATGTTTGTCTCAAAGATTAACCGATGCAAATGTAAGCACACATGGCCAGTACAGTGAAACAGTAAATGGCTCACTATATCAGTTATGGTTACAAATTTATTGCACTAGTTTGACATATTAGGGAATATGCTTATTTTATCTTTCTGGTTAAGAATTAAATTGGGTCAATTACACTTTAATATCTACAGTTATAGCCTCCAGTTTTACTGGTCGATTGCACTCTTCCAGTTAAATTTTCAGTAGCTGGACAATCACTGGTATTAATTTCAAAACAAAAAAAGTGTTACATCAACAATCTTCCACAATTAATCAGTCATCTTTGCCAGTGGGAGGAACAGACTGACTGTGAACACCCGTCTGTTATCAAAACTCTAAACTCATCCGATGTGATAGGGAGTCACCTCCAAATAAACTGACTCCTTGTTAAAGATGTTGTATAAGAGAACGTCATTAAAATGTGGCACTGTGGATGCCTTAGTCTAGAAATAGTGTGTTTTTCTTCAACAACCAATTGATTGGTTGAAGAATAGGTATGATTTAAACTGACCAAGATTTTCTTAATTGAATACAGTCCACCTATGCTAAGCTAAGCTAACTCCATCTTCACATTTGGCTAACTGTATGGAGTGTTATCGATCTTCTCATCTAACTTTTGGCAAGAAAGTGAATTAGCATAATTTTGAAAATGTCAAGTTACTCCTTCAAGCCTTTGCTCGAAGTTCCCAAACTCTGCTATTTTGAACAAACCTGACAATTATCCTTTTGCTTTATCCTGTGGATTACTTCATTGATTACACACATGCAATTACCCGACAAAGGAAAGATACTGAATAAATTACTTAAAAAAAACAGCAAACGTAGTTGCTTCAACACAGGTGCACTATAAGGTACAGTCAAGCATCCAGTTATGCTCTGTGATATGTAGAACATTGCTGGTCAGAACCAGCTGACAATGATTTTGTATCAAAATGGCAAGAGGAAAAAACACAAGTGGCTTTGAAATAAAGTTGACTGTTAGGGAACAGATGCCAGGAGTTTCAGTCGCTTATTAACTGACTAGTTTTTCAGTAAGTCTCTGCATTTAGATCTACGCAGCATCTTCCAGGATGACAAAGCACCCATCCACAGGATTAGTTATTTGCTTAGTGTACATTCATTCTAACTGCAGGAGTTATGGCCCACGAGTCAAAGTGTTCCATCTTTGTACACAGCGAACCACGATGCCCAAACTAATACACAGAGTGCTAGGAAGGCTACGAACAACTACTGAGGAACAGATGTTTGTGCTTTTCTGTAGGTGACTTACCTTTGACCCTCAGCTTTATCCTGTGTTGCCTTCGATTAATGTCCTCCCCAGTGTCATAATGGTTTATGAACGGGATGCTGGGATAAGTTCCATTGAACATCCTCCGCTGTGTACATTCCTGGGAAAAACACACACACAAACAAAAATCACAAAATAACAGTGATATTAAAAATGTGGACAGAAACACACAAAAGCATGAAAGAAAATCTTAATATTTTAACAAACTACTGCTACTACTACTTGAGAAATCAAATCTAACGAGTAAACCTGAAAAATCGGGAAAAAAAATTAAAAAATGAAAACAGGACAACTTGTAGAAATATGAGCCAGAGAACCAACTTAATTAGACAGATGGATGGATGGATGGATGGATGGATGGATGGATGGATGGATGGATGGATGGATGGATGGATGGATATTTTATTAATCCCAAGGAAAATCCAAATTCAACAGTGATTTGTCATGTACTCTACTAGTATCTTTAGAGTTCTTCTTTATCACTTGTATGGGACTTAAACTATCGATACTTTTACCAGTAGCTGCTCACATCAGAGCTGCGACTCTGGACTTTCTTGGCTTTACAGGCCAGAAAGGAACATTTAAATTGGTAAATACGGACACATATGACAGAAAATAGCAAAATCGTAATCAGTCGAGACAGACAGAGGCACTCACATGGCCAAAGTGTCCTTTCTTGGAGCAGTTGTAGCAGAAGGCAGGCGATCGACCACTGTCCTCTGCTTGCCGCTTCACAGGAGGACCGGTCTTAGTCTGAGCACAGAGAGAAGCGTTTGCTACTGAAAACCATTATGCTTAATACAAATTCAAAAGCAGATTTCTTTTTTTCGCACAAAACATGATGGACACAATGAAGTGGTGGTTTAACCTTCCAATTGTCTCCCATTCTCCCTCTCCTCTGCCATCATTCCCATGCTCTCCATTGATGCGGACTGCCGTGTATTGTACAGTGAATATGGGTGCAGATATAAACCAGTGATTACCGAGGTATAGTTAGAGGCCTGTAATGACCCTGTATGATAAGTAACTGTATGTGTGTGTGTGTGTGTTGGACAGAGGGTCCCGTCCCCCATGGGCCAGTGTTCTGAAAGCCTTCCATGCTCCAGCGCCCACAGCAAATATACACTGATAAAGAGAGGGAGAGGAGACACAGGCAGAGTGCATTTACTGCTAATGTTACACACACACACACACACACACACACACACACACACACACACACACACACACACACACACACACACACACACACACACACACACACACACACACACACACAAATTCCATTCTCTAAAACACACGCACACACAAAACTTCACACACCTTCACATTCATCTAAGAAGACCCCTCCTTCCTCTCTCAACCCGATTCCAAGATTACAAATGATTTGTGCCCCACGTCATTTCTTAAACATAGCTTCGCTAACCTCCTCTCCCTCCAGCTTCCCCCTCTCCTCCGTACACACCCATGCAAACCCACATCTACCCCTCACACTTGTTTTCTCCCCCCTCACTCTCTCTCTCCCTCTCTCTCTCTCTCTTTTCCGCTTGAGTAGTTTTGCGGCAGAAAGGATGAATGCTATTAGAGCGTCGCGTCATTATCGGGTCAGGCCTGCCGGGCCCATCTCCATCACAAAGGCCAGGAGATCACAGACCTCTTGCAGGCACGCACACACACACACACACATTAACACACAAACACACATGCGCACCCTAAGGAGATCACAGTCCCCGTCTCAAGCCCCCCGACCTCCACCCTTCCTGCCCCTCTTCCCATTCATCTTCAATGTAAATTGGCTGTAGGTCTCCCTCTGTCTCTCCCTCCCTGACCTTGGGCTTGTGTTATCTCCACATACTCTGATCCAGCACATAGACAGAATGAATGAAAGCACGAGAGAGGGGGGAGAAGAAATGAAATCCCCTCCTATTCTCCCATCAACCTGTGATAGTGTGCAAACCTGGCGTGAGCGTGCATCTGCATGTGAGGAGTTGTCTGCCTCATACAAGACTAATTAAATGGATGAACCTTCATCCCTCTGTCACCCTCTGTTCTCATCTCACACTGAGTATCATGGACATCTAAACAGTATGAAGCCTTCAGAGATCATATCAGTTTGCTGTTGTCCTCATTCTTTCTCAGGGGTTTGGAGAGGAGTCATGGAGAGTCTGTGTGTAAGTGAATATGACACAGGAATTTGTTCAGCCACTTCTGCATCAGTAAAATACACATCATTGTGGACATGGAAATCGCAGGTTTAGTACTTACTCTGTGGCAAATTGATTTTTGAAGTTGTGTGTCTGTTAAAAACAGATCTAAAATCCTGTGATCAAAATGGAAAGTGAACTAGTTCGACAAATTCAAGGGATGATTTCATGAAAACAGACTTTAACTTGGCTTAGACCTAACTAGTAGGCTTTAGCTAGACGTGAATGTACACTACCGTTCAAAAGTTTAGAGTCACCTAGGCAATTTCATGCTTTCCATGAAAATTCACTTTTATTCATGTGCTAACATAATTGCACAAGGGTTTTCTAATCATCAATTAGCTTTTCAACACCATTAGCTAACACAATGTAGCATTAGAACACAGGAGTGATGGTTGCTGGAAATGTTCCTCTGTACCACTATGTAGATATTCCATTAAAAATCTGCCGTTTCCAGCTAGAATAGTCATTTCCCACATTAACAATGTCTAGACTGTGTTTCTGATTAATTTAATGTTGTCTTCACTGAAAAACACCGCTTTTCTTTCGAAAATACGGACATTTCTAAGTGACCCCGCACAAAGTTATCAAACTTTTCATTACCGTACATAGAACTATTTTGCAATGAATTCTGGGTAAATTAAAACTTTTTTCAAGCTAATAAAACATGGCTAACTGAATGCATTTCTTCAGTACAGCAGAAAACATCTGCCTCCTCAAAGAATTTACCAGCTATGTGGCTATTTTACTGGGAAAATACAGCAAAGAACTGAACACCACAAAACCTTGGAGACAAATTACATCCAAGGTCCAACAAAGTACTGCAGTCTCGAGAAACTTTCCCTTAACGTGTCTTGGTCCACGATTATAACAACAAACCACAACACACAAGCAAGTTTATGTTTTGGGCCAGTTGGTGTGTGTTCAGTTCAGGCTCGTTCATGGTGGTGGTGCATGGCTCTGCTAGGTCATATGAACACCGTTTCAAAATAAATGATTCCAATTTTCCAGCTGGATTAAAAATGATACACATTTAGGAAAAGTCACGTCTTCAAAGCTATCCACCATAATCAATTTCTGATTAAGTTGGAAAAAAGAGTGCACTACATATTCCAAACATCATGACTCACTGTCACATTTATAAGTAGTTACTGGTACTTTGTGACTCCTTGAAACAATTCAACCAAAGCATGATTTTTTTCTGCGTTGTATCTTTAAGAGGGCAGAACAGTTAAAATGAATCAGTAATGCACTACACAATGAAGGCACAAAGTACAGTAAAGCATAAAGACATCATCCTGTATTATGTGTGTTTATCTGGCTCCTGTTAATCACCTTGGAACCCCTCAGAGTTATCTTGGAACTCCTTGTGGGGGTCCCAATCCCTTGTCCAGAAACCAGTGACTTATGAATTAGTGTTTGGGATGATTTTACTTTTGTCATAAAGACCTCCACTTCAACCACTGTGCTTGGGGAAGGCCATAATCACTATACAAAATAATACATGTGACATTTGTACACCTTTCTCAAAATGGGCCCGAAAACTGTCTCTTAAACTTGCTTTTTTGGGCTTTATTTGACAGGTTAAGTTGAGAGGCAGACGGGAAAGCAGGGGAGAAGACCTGCAGGAAAACCGGCATCAAAGGGTGTGAGCTGGAATCGAACCCAGGCAACTGCATCAGAGACTAAAGCCCCTTTTATGGGTCGCCCGCTCCACCAGTTCAGTTATCTGGGCACTCTCTTAAACTTGCTTAACACTTTCAGGGATGAAAACAGAGTGAGGCTGCATTTAAAAACAAAAAAATCCAACATCTGTCTGACTAACTATCAGTCTTCTCGCTGCAGACACAGCAGGAAAGATCCTGCCGATACAACATGAGGGACTTCTGGAGCTCCTCACGCACACATTACCGGTCTGACAAAAAGAAGACTGAAGCCGTGCAGAGGACTGATGCTTTGGCTGAGGGTGCGTGTGTTTGTGTGTAGGAGGGTGTTTGAGAAGGTCCTACGGGCTTCACTGTGTGGACACAGACAAGCAGCCATCCGTGGCCTCTCATGCATGCACACACAGACACATGAGCGCTCTCTCTCTCCCCGTCACACAAATGTGTTTTTCCCACAGTCGTCCCAACACATACACCGTGTCTCTCTAAGCCCCGCTCTCCTCTGCTCCTTGCCTTAGCTGCTGGTGGCAAAGCTGTGATAATCCTTCGGCCAACACAAAGCTCAGACTGTTACAGACTACAATCTGAAGGAACACACACGGGCACACACCCTGCACACACACACACACACACACACAGTTATCAAACAAAATCCGAGGAGCAAACAGGCTTGTGTGTGTGTGTGTGTGTGTGTGTGTGTGTGTGTGTGTGTGTGTGTGTGTGTGTGTGTGTGTGTGTGTGTGTGTGTGAGAGGAGAGGGGGTGGGATCCGAACAGTAACGGGTGGTGGGAGCATGGGGGCCGGGGCCAGCAGCACTGTTTTGCATATGTTATTGCAGCAATGGGGAGAGGTTTGCATATGTTACCGGACCCACAGGGGACCAACTCTGCACGCTTTATCATAGAGAACAGCCTCGCAACACAACACAACACTACTGGGCTCATACCAAAACAAACAGACCCGTGTGGTGTGTGTGTGTGTGTGTGTGTGTGTGTGTGTGCGCAACATGCCAGTATGTACATATTAGGTTAACAGGGAGGATTAATTAGACTGTTGTGAATTAGCGGGATGAAATGGCTATAAGGTGAACGTATTCTCACACAGAATACAATAAATGAACTCCACACCTGACCATTAATCTTCTTGTCCTCGTGGTATATGAGCTGCGTATTAGGAATTTAATAATAATGTTTACTCTCGCTCATGAACGCAGGACCGGCCTTTCTTCGGAGACTGTTTTAGGTGGAGGTGTGTAGTTAGGGAGGCTACGGAGCACAAGGAGGAGGAGGAAGAGGAGGAGGAGGAGGAGGAGGAGAGGGGGATCCTCCAAATAACCAGATGTGATTCCTGCCCCCTTTGTGTCTGCCAGTTCACAAAGACTCAGACCGAAGCCCTAACCCGGCGCCCAGCAAGGACTCGCGCACAGCGTAATTCCCAGAGGCTCTTCCTATCTCCTCCCGTCAGTCAGTCAATCAGTCTGAAGACAATCAGTAGGAGTCCTGATTTTTTTTAAGAGAGGGACAAAAATGCTCCTGGAATGTAACGATAATGTGATTCAGGGGAGTGAACGGCGGTGGGTTGCCACCTCTGGAGAGAACCCCCCCTTTGGGGCAGCAACTGGCGGTAATCTGGTCACACCGTGGAAGGCGGAACAGAGGATACAAGCTAATCTATTCAAACCTGAGTCTAAGATGTAAGATTTCTATTCTGAGCGCTCACTGCCGAGTTCAGAGGCTGTTCTCTGTTGTGGTCAGTGTGAGGCTGAGGGTACAGAAGTATGCGACCCACCTCATTCCCACCAATTACACAGAGACAGCACATATGGACAAGAGAGACAGGGATTTAGACATACTATATACAGATGGACCGAGTCTCTTATGCTCTAGTCAGGATGTTAAACCCTGATTTTACATCTCGGCCAGCCAATCCCACACCTACACACAAAACACACACACAACAAAATCGACGGCATCCAGCTAAGCGGAAAGTCACAATGACCTGCAGAGCCTGCAAGACCTCTGATAACACTGCACCTGTGTATGACTGAGTGTGTGAGCATGTGCATTTGTGTGTACATTCCTATGGTTCTGCATCTACATCCAGGGTTGTGTATGAACACACTGCTACTAAAAGAATAAACAATGAAGTCCTGAGTGCAGCGTCCATATTGTTCCGAGTAAGGACAGCAAACTGTCTGTCAGGTTTGTTTTTATGACATTTCTTTGTACTTTATTAAATCTTCTGTCTTTTTGAGTTTATTACTGATACATATCTTAACTTTTTACATTGAGTCGTTAAAGCTGTAACAAACAATTTTCATGATCAATTAATTATTTCCTTGTTTGGTCTGTCAAATGTGAAACTGTACAACACAATTTGGTAGAGTCTAGGGCGTTGTCTTCAAACTGCTAGTTCTGTCTGACCTGCAACTTCGAACTCAAAAATATTCAGATTAAAATTATATATAGCAGAGAAAAATATTAATCGAAGCAGCTACCAGCAAATCTTGACACATTTTACTCATAATTGACCCAAACTTTCAGAATCTCATTATAAAAACTGTGAGATTCCACAATATGAGTCTGATTGTATATTTTTGTCATATTGCAAGCCATATTCTCCCATGTGGCACAGTAAAAAAATTAACTAAAGTACCATTAATTGCCATACACAACTCCATGAACTCTGCAAGCTATGACTTTACTTACATTCCCCTAATGACCACCAGCTGCTAATAAAACTAGGCTTACAAAAGACATTTCCTTTCACAAATGTACCTTCCCCTTCTTTCGTGTGAGGGAGAATAAAGAGATGGGAGCCTTTTGACATAGCGGGGTTGAGAAGGCCGGACGGTCTGTACTGTATAATGATGAGACAGCAAAATCAGCTCACTGAATAGATGTGGATTTAAAGGGTTTTTACAGGGCACTGTTAGAATTGAGCACATTCTTGTAAGAGGAATGGAAAAAAAGAGGTCAGCCAAACAGAAGGAAGGACAGAACATGAAGAGGAATAAAGGTCAAGACTTAAACCTGCGATGTAAAGTTCAACAGAAAGAACAGAAGACTTAATGGCTTATTACTAGTAGTCTATATGAGTTGAAATGGGATTTAGTTTTTATTCATGCAAGACTGCTTTTCTGTTCAAGGTTAGTCAGCTTACACTGCTTTAATTAGACTATTAACAATATTTTTTTTTTTAGAATAAATGTGCTATGTCTTTCCATGTGCTTCTCGTGGTGTTTTGGATGTCTTTGGCTTTGGCAGAGGATGTTGAACATGCTGTACATGTAATTGTGACACTTGCACAAACAGCATTAAATTCAAAAGCACAAATTCTTCTCTCTGTCACCCTGATGCTTTTTTCAAAAGAACACCTTAAAAAATTGTACTACCCCCTTCCCCATGTTGAGGGATCAGAGTGCTGTTCCCTGTTGGACCACTGAATGGCGCTCTATCTCCACACAGCAGCTGATCAGTGAGACTGGCTGAAGTAGAAGAAACAATCAGTTATTAATTAGTCTTTAAAACAGTTGGAATAAAGATGATAAACATTTGAAAATTTAGCTTAATGCAATAATATCCTGTTTATTTGAATATAAAGTTGCCAGTTGTACGCAGAGAACTGGGACTTTACTATTGTTAATTTGATGTAGCTGCGAATCACATAGAAGCGTTACAAGCCAACGGAGCAAACAATGAACCAGGAACACTAAATAGACACTCAATCTGTGAATGCACACATCATTTTAATCCTATGAAAATTAAATATACTATATTTATGTATGTGGTGATATCCATTCACTGTAAAATAACATCAAGAATTTATAATCACACGTAATACTGAAGGAAGACACTGTGATACTTCTTTAAAGTAACAAATATTAAAGTAATTTGTCTGTGAACACAAACCTGAATGACTGCTACAGTTAGTGTCTTTATCCTCAGAGGGGTAAAATATTTACATGACTGACCGTAAATCGGTGACACTGTTAAATGCTGAACATGTAACTGCATTCATTTTGCATTGACTAGAAAGGAACAAATGCTAATAAAAATAAAAAGAATATATCTGTTACATGTCCCGCAGCAATAAAAATAGTAAATTAAAAAAATCTGTTGAACATCAAGTAAGTAAATGCGTTGTTTGAGACCTGTATTTCCATTTAATTATCTGAATAGGATCAGTTTTACAAATTACTTTATCCAAACGCTGCTTTTTTTTAAGTGTTCCAATATACTGACTGCATGACCATCTGAAGGTCTAAAGGTAATTTTTGCAACAATTTATTCAGTTTATCCAAAAACACACAAAGGAAATGAACCAAGCACTCCTGAATCAAAGAAGCTAAATATTTTAATTTTGCACAATGTGCTTTAATTTGACGTAGACAACCTGAAATAGTCTCCTAAGTTAACAGGACATTTTTCCCTGGAAATTCAAAGGAAAATAAGAGGATTTAAGGAGCATAATGTCTTAACCTTGGGCTAACAAAGGCATGTGTGAATTGAGAATACCCTCTGAAAAAAGACGGTGGGACAAAAACGTATAAAAAGGTACAACATGCTAAATGAAAGGGAACAGGAAGGCAGTCAGGTGGGAAAGAGGAAAGTTAAAACGGCTTCATTTCCAAGTCGAGCAAGAAGGTCACCGAGCGTTTTTTCACGGGCACCTCGAGACACCCACACACACACACCCACACACCCACACACGCGCGCACACACACACACACACACACACACACACACCTGTCCCTGAGGAAAAGATCAATACACACACAGGAGAAAATCCGCTCAATATACACACACCACCACAGGCAGAGGCACCGATCAATAAACACCGACGTACAGGTGTCACCACTACTATCTAAAGAGAGGCCAATCAATGCTCACACAGCGATATACCTGTACCAATCAGCTGCTGTGAGCTCAGATTCACTCCCTGCTTGCTCTCTCTGTCTCTTTCAGCCTGTTTAATACACTCATCCCCCCCAGCAGCTTCTACCACAACACACCTCTCTCTCTCCCACCCTCTCCAGCTGTCTCTGCCTTCCTCTCTGTGTCTTGTTCATACATTTCTGCTATGTAGGTGAGTCATGTTAAACCTAATGTCACGTGGCCCCGTCTCGCTCTGATACACTGCAGTCAAAAAAAAAAAAAACCACACCAAATAGGCACAGGCAAAGTTGCATTTAACTCACATTCAGAGTGTCAGAGATTAAAAGGAAGAAAATTCCCACTTCAAATCTCCGTTTTAAAGAAGTAAGGCTTCATTTCTCACAGCAGCCAGAGGGTGGTGCTCTGGTCTTTAAGCCAGCACAGCAGGGTCCGATAGACAGCAGGGGGGGAAAAAAAAGTCACTGTGACGTGTATCTGTGTTGCCTGCTTGCATGCACGCATTTATGCATGATCTTTACATGCATTAATGCAGCCAGTATACAGACAGCAGGTCACTAAACCTGCACTCTGGCCTTTCATGACGGCTCTCCACCCATCCATTCATCCTTCATCATGTTCTCCTGCTCCTTCCTCCCCATCTTCCTTCTCATCAGTCCTCTCCTCCTCTATGTTCTCAAGCATCAGCCAATTTCTTTCACTTTCTTCATCTTTTACTGTGTTGTTGGCCACGAAAGTTCTTGTTGAAGGTTCTTGTTCCCCCTTAACTGTGAAAAATCTCTCCAGAAAACACTGTTGAGTTCAAATGCTGCATTTGGTGAAGCTGATAGAAAGTGAATCTGCAACTATGATAACTGATTAATCATTAAAAGCTGTTTATCAGGTGCAAATGCTCATAATTCATCAGTTTGTCAAACACAAGAATTTGTTTCATCATAAATCTTCAATCATACAAAAACAACTAATCTGAAGATATCATCGCTGGCATTTAGAACTTATTAACAATAATAACTTATAAATGCCAGACTTATTTAGAACTTGAGAATAATGGGAATAATTATTAATTGCAGCCCTATGTTACCTTTATTTTTGTGTTCTTGTGGCTGTTCCTAAACACAGTGATGTTTAGAAACAAGTTCGGCCCTTCAACAACATTAACGGATTTTTGGTTTCACACATTTAAAACGCAAAGTCCTCTCTGTGCAGTTATCATTTTACACCAACATCGAGCTCAAAACCAATGCAGAGGAGGCAAAATGCATTTCACCTAGAGGAAATGTCATGTGAGTATAAACTATGAGACTATACAATCAATCTCAGAGTGATAGAAAGAAGCAAGTTCAAATCTCTGAGGTTTGCAGCATGGCATCATGGGAAATGAAGGCAAGAATGCACTTACATTAAACATTATACTGAGTGTTTTAGGGGTTTTCCAATAATATTTATGTACAGTATGTACAGTATTTAGTGATGAAGAACAGAGTAAGACAGAAGGACATGAGGCCTGCAGAAAAAGGAGCGACCTCTGCACTGTAAAGCTGCAAGAAAAAGAAAGAAGTAAAACCTGAGTGTCAGTCGAGACGTATGTGTGTGGGTGAGTGAAAGAGAAAGAGAGACTGAGGAAGAGCTGTTGAACTAAACCCATGTTTTCAAAGGGGGAAAAAAAGCTCATTTTTGTACATACAAGTACAGCTGTGTAAAAATTGTATTCAAATGCATGTGACAAAACACAATGAAAATGTTGTGGATATCTTTTTACTCCATTTGCTGCTCTATGTATTTGTGGCAGTGTGTGTGTGTGTGTGTGTGTGTGTGTGTGTGTGTGCGCGTGTCCATGTGTGTCAGTATCGTACTTTCTCAGTAAATACCCCGGGGCTTTGTGGTCTATACTGTGTGGTTTGGAGGAGTTTGTTAGTTGAGGGCCAGGTGCAGGCAGACAACACACACAAACTCACGGAAGATAAACGGACCTGGCACACACTCTCTTTCCCTCACACACACAAACACACACACAAACGAAGGATAAATGGACCCAGTAGCAGGGAGGTCTGACAGAATGCCTTTTCACACCTGGCTGAGCCCAGCGGAAGGTGACAGAGTCACATCTCCCAAGCGAACACACACACACACACACACACACACACACACACACACACACACACACACACACACACACACACACACACACACACACACACACACACACACACACACACACACACAAACCTTCTCACATTGGGGAGTTCAGGGTCATAAGCAGCATCATGAATAAAATGAGGCTGTCTTAAACAGAAGGAGCCCTGCGTATGCATGTGTGTAGGTGTGTTTGTGAGTGTGACGGTGTGTTTGTGTCTGTGCGGGACCCTAACCCCCATGCCAGTTTGGATCTGTAACGACCTTCTGTTCCCAGTGCTTAAATGGCTTAAATACTTCAATTAGACCTGGGTCACAATCCTCCACCCGTTAAAGCACACCGTCACACACACAAGCGCACACATGGAAACGGAACAACAACAGCAAAAAAAATGGTTTCATCATGTTGCGAGGCGACCGGAGACTTTTGTCGGCGTCTTCTCTTCTCATGCGCGGCTCAAAGTGAGACTCTACAGTAAATCGTGCAGCGTCTTCCGCCAACACATGAGCAACAATTAAACTCAACTCCCATCCTCTGTGCCAGCGTCTCCCCTGGAACTTCTCTGTCCCGCTCCCTCCTCCTCCTCTCTCCGTCTATCCCGCCGTGCTACCCCAGCGCTAACGATGCTGCCTTTTCATTAGACAGCCCCTGCTAATTAATCTCCATAGAGGAGAGTGACAGACCTCCCCCAACACACACACACACGCAAAGTGCACGCCAAGATATATGCAAACACACACTCTTCTTCCCTCACTCTCACTCCCTCGTCCCGCGTGGTGTTGGCAGCCCATTTCATGCTTTATCACGTCTTTTAATTGACAAACAAGCTGCTCTTTTCTCTTAGGCTGAGGTCTATATCACCCCCTCGCTCAGATGCACACATACACACAAGCAATCATACACACACATACACACAAGTGAGGAGCCAAAAAAACTAGTTATCTTTTCTGATTTTGGATAAACACACACACACACACACACACACACACACACACACACACACACACACACACACACACACACACACACACACACACACACACACACACACGCACACACAGACGCACAAATAAGTAAATGCCTCCCTGCTGACATATGGCCCATGTGACTGTCTCAGTTTTCTACACTTTGACACATTGTTTTAAACCACACACACACACACACACACACACACACACACACACACACACACACACACACACGCCCTCGCAGATGTCACATGTGCACTTAGGTTGAAAATGAAGTAAGAAAGAAAAGGTTCCTATCAGTTTTGTCACTTCCCTAATCTTCTGAGATATATATATATATATATTTTTGCTATGCTTCACTCATCTGCTACAGGGCAAGGTCAATACTAATCAGAACTTACTTATTGATTTAAAGTGGTCGCACGACACCTTTGCCTCCATGATGTTCATGGCAAAACAGTTTCTTTTGGGAGACCTTTTATAACCTCCACACCCTAAACCTTGATTTAGGAGTGGTAAGGATGTGGTTTAATGCACAACTCCACAATCAAGCAGTTTATATTCTGTTCAGTCCTGAATGTCTACAAATGAAAACGAAGAATATTTAAGACATCCCAACCCCAAACCATCTCCCAGACATGTTATAGTATAAAATTAAAATTGTTGCATGTACTATTTGCTAAAACATATTTCTGACAGTAAGATTTCAAATATTTCTGTTCTAATCAGGTTGTGTTCTGCATGGAAAGGACTTAGAAAATGTCACTGGCCGTAAGTGGGACTGTGTTCAGAAAGCTGCTGGCTTAGTCACCCCCTCCTCCTCCTCTACCACCACCACCACCACCACCACCACCTTTTATATTTCTCTGCTTTAATTGGGACTCTGGACAAAACGAACACAGCTACTGGGATCAAATCTGCTGCACTGGTTGAGCAAAACTTTTGAGTATTATTTTCAACACAGCATTATGTATGTAAAATGCATGCTCATCTTTTTTTTTTGTTGAGTTCGACTGAGCTGATGGGAAGAAAGGTGTAATTTTTTATTTCTACTGCCACGGTAGATACACTTTATCATAAATATATACCTTAGACTTTATCAGTGTGGTGACTTACCCACCAAAAAGTTTAAAAAATGTATCAAAAAAATCTTTAAAAAGAATAATGGGGTAGTTTCATAGCATGGGGACTTACATCTTCCACATACTACATTTGCATACTGAAGTTTCCACACTATCAGTAAAAGGTGTTAGGAAACTGATAAACCATAACAGATGCTAAGACAATAGCTTGTACAGAAAACGAACATTGCTAACATTTAATGTGTAATGTTTTAAAAGCAAACTTTAATTTTTTCTGCCTGCCTGTGTCATTTCTATCCCAACACCAAAGTTACAGTACTAAAATACTGTGGTTAGTGACTGTCGTTTTTGAGACAGCAAGCATCAAATACTAAAACACAAGGCTCATGACGTTTCATCTGTGAGCTTCAGGTGTGAGACCAGGCAGAGTACGTGGAAGAAACTTCTACACACCATGTGCTCACCTGATCCAGAACTATAACGAACACATGTACAGCAATGAGGTGGCTCATCATGGCGTATTCGTGGTTCACTTGAGGTTTCAAATTCTTTCCACAATACAGGGACTACCTTCTTAATTTTGTCTCTCTTTTTATACCCCGGCACTATCTGGTATTTTTCTTTGGCTATATCCACAAAAGTACATTTTCTTTCTTTTTTTAGCACCGTTTTTAAAAAAAAGTATTTCTGCCTATGCTGACACACAGAAAGTAAGATCAGAGATTTCTTTGCTACGACCAATGATAAGTTGGAACCGTTGCTGGAAGGAAGCCAAGTATAAGGTGGTCGTAGTGGCAGAAAACAGATTTGAAGTTATTACATGATGGGAACGTCACGAATCAGGGTTGAACACGTAGTGACGGATAAGACCAAATCAGGAAGGGAACATCGGTGTCATCTTTAATAAAAGTGTTGCAATCCTGAAATTTTCAAACAAAAAGATTTCAACAGTGTTCTCTAAAGGAGTGGCAGGATAAGCATAAACATATCAAATGTTTTGTGTTTTGAAATGAACAGTAGTGTCGAAGTCGCCTTTGCCAGAAGGCCGACTAAATGCAGCAATGAGATCAGAAGCAGTAAAGAAATGCAGCTGGTGAGAGAAGGGTATGAAGCTTGACAGATTTGGTTTTGTGTAAAGAAACTTACTGTAATGTGGTACTGTCTCCAGATCTCTGGACAAGCCTGAGGAAAGAAGAAAAAAACCCACAATTGATATGGTGATCACATTCAAAAGCAGATGTACACAGACACATACACAGAGAACTGCATTGAGAGCAACAACTTAAACCCTGTATGCGTATTGTGATTCTGAATCAGGTATTTAAGACAAAATAAGGATGAAAAACCTGTGCAGGAAAACTAACTTTTGTTGCATAAGGAGTGAGATGGGAGGTGAATTTGTAAGAGATGCTGATTAACAGACAGACCAGAGAAAAAAGACGGGGCCAAATGGAAACCGAAAAACAAACCATGGTGTCATTTGTTTGCCTGCCCAAGTCTTTCAGTGTCTCTTTCTAAACCTTTATTACCCTGATTTCCCACAAACTGTTTTTTTCCCCCATCCGTGTGTCTCTCTGCAGTCAGTCACTCAAACAGTCAGTAAGTGAGGCAGTCAGTCGTTTTGTCCCGGTGTGGCTAAAGCATTATCTCCGGGGCTTCTCCATGCTGTTCCTTAAGCGTTCCGACATCCTTTTCCCAACCGCAGCCACTTCCCACTGGGAAATTGAAAATGCCGCAGTCGCCGCAGGCAATAAGATTTATCTACTTACATACCTACTGAGTGGGAGAGACAGAATGTGGGAGGAGAAGCAGATTCAAGCCTGTTCTGTAATAAGGCCAGTTGTTAGTTTGCACTTAAAGATGCTAAATAAGTTCCTGTACAACATAAGAATCCCCCTGGCATTAAAAGGTGGCTAATTTGGCCAAAAGTGCTTAATCTTTAAAATCACTCTGCACAGAATGGAACTTTTTAATGGTACTTTTTCTGGCTTAATCTAATCTCTTTGGATTTCAATACGGAGAAGAACAGGCATGAATTTCGACAGCTGTATCTTCCTCCAACTCTCATCTAGCTCTTTTCTTTTCTTCAACAAGCCCCTCCACCCACAGCCGCTCCCTCCTGTTTGCTCTCTCCCTCCAGACCGCCAGGGTAGTGTGTTGTTGTCGAGGGCGACAGGCGAGGCGAGCGACACACTCGCGCTCCATCAACCGTCTGTCTTTAATGAGAGACACAGAAAGGCCCAGGGGACTGAGACCTGACTCTCTTCCTCTCTCAAACAGACACACTAATATATACAGTATAATTTGTGAGTGTAAGAAAGAAAAAAAAACTTCCAAGAAAAGGGTAATTACGACAGCACACAACTTTGCACCTTTGTTGCTGAAAACAATATGCAAAAGAGAGCGGAGGAACGAGACTGACTGGAGGATCTGGACGAAGAGGTGAGAAAAAAAATGGGTGACTGATTGTGAGAAAGAGAGAGAGAAAAAGAAAAACTGGGTTATGTGTGTCCTGGTCTACCCTCTCCCTCTGGTGTTCACCTGGTTACTCATCCATTACACAGAGCACAGTACATGACTGACTGATGGAGAGAGAGGGTGAGAGAGAGACAGAGGGAAAGAAGAAGGGGTCGAGGGTGAGGCGGGAGAGACACAGGCAGCTTCTTACAGACACACAGCGTTTTCCATTCTGTGGCATTAGTGTAAATGGGCAAGGTAATGAACGCTGCGATGGGATAATTGTCATTGATGGTCATTAGAGTCACCCTTCAGTACCAACGCACACACACATGCCCACACACAGCTGGAATATGAGGCATGGCAGAGACATAACTAAGCTGTAATTGCTGAAGTGTATCAATTAATGTGAACAGCGGCGTGTGCTGACCCCTGGTCACTCATTATCGCTGAGAGAAAGTGGGGGAGAGAGGGATGAGAAAGACGGAAAAGAGGAGAAATGGGGAGAGAGGGAAATGGGAGATGGGTCATGGAAACAATGCAAAAGTCCAGGGCATACAGTATACTTCTGTGGTAGAGGTGGTGGGAGCGTTAGGGTTATGACATTAAGTAGCAATTGTTCTCCACAACAAACCACAGCTTCTGCACACATCTGTGGTCATTCTGATGCACCTACTCATACAGTAACATGAATGGCTCCATGTAGAAGGTGTACATAACCTTCTACATCAGTATTTTTATTGCACTTTTGCATTTCTTGTCTTGCTTCATTCAGGCCTTATTTGTATCAAGCTGCTGTAACATGTAAATTACCCTGGTGAGTGTTTAAAAAAAGGTTTTTTATCTTGTCTGAAGCTTTACTTATTATCTTCACTGCTTATTTGCTTTCTGTGTTTTTGAAGTCTTGTGATAAGCTGTTAAGTTGATAAGTGTCAATTTGCATTGTGAGAAATACAAACATGCTCAGAAATGTTCCATGTCACTCATGCATGACATAGGACAGGTGTTGTGTTTCCTCCTCTTATGTCACTTTCCTTTTAGTACTAACCAAAATGTATTTTCAACATCTTCTTAATATCAACATGTCCAATATGCACATTGTGCAAAAAGGTCTGAAATCCGATGAATTAAAAGTTTTGGGTTTTTTTTTACATTTGACCTATCAGATGGAGTCCTGAGGTCCGTTTCACAAAGCAGGTTCAACAAACTGAGTGTAATCCTGAACTCTGAGTTGATCTACTCTGAGATAGGAAACTCTGAGTTTCCGGTTCCAGAACAGCTGATTTGAGTTGGTTTTATCAACTCGGAGTAGTTTCACCAGAAGTTATGCGCATGCACCACAACTATGAATATTAGGCGAATTATAATACTATGAAACTATGAATTATAATAGATGAATATTAGGATTGGTTCATACCGTAACATCCGACGGGGGGGACACGTCAGGCGAATTAACGAGACGAATACCGAATATTCGGATGTCAAAATAAACATTCGGACACGACTGTCACGACCGAATTTTCGGATATTCGGATATTCGGGTCCAGCCGTAGCAATCACAATAATATTACAGGGGAAAACTGTTTGAATGGTAGCCTATTAAGTTATTTCATTTAGGTGCAATCCCGTGGGGGAGAAGCGCACGTGGCAGCAGCTTAAGATGAAATATAAAAACACTCCCTGGGAAATCCTAAAAGAAATTAAAATGACTAATCCCAGTCTGAGGTTGCAGCACAATGTCATTAACAGAATATGATTTAAAATTAATTTAACAGATCTGTACATCATTCACCTGCAATCCTGTGGAACTCCTCCTTGATGGCTCTGACAGGTTTATGTCCAGGGAAAACCACAAAGATGGTAAAAGTCGTTTCAGGGCCAGACACACTTTTCTGACCGTCCTGCATACAGTTGCCTTACTTAAGTGTTCTGCATTTCTGACATTATACAAAAAACTTCCATTTGCAAAGAACCGCAGCGCAACACACAATATTTGCTGGGATGAGAGAGCATGACTGCGGTTGGTAATGTTGTAGATGTAAGGACGGAGTAGGTTGTGGATGTAGATTATGGACTGTGACGTGAAACGGTACCGCTCTAAGATAATTGTCCAGAAATGCGAGAACATCTATGTGCGGTCTGATAACAATCTCCCGACAAATATTTAATTCTCTGCGCACAGTAATGCTGCTCCTTCATCCACTGGATCGTTAACGAAAGGACATGCCATTCTGACAGACGGCAGAACTCAGACAGAAACTCGAGGTTTACTGAGAAAAACCTGGTCCCGACCAGGTTAGAGTCAGAGAGTCTGTTACTACGGTAACTGACCGAGAGTTTAAGTTACCCCTCTTTGTGAAACAGGCTAGAGTTACCCCTCTGTCTCTGGTTTGAGTTACCTCCCTTTTTGAAACTGAGAACTCTAAATTTCCCTCATTTCAGGGTAAACAGACTCAGTTTTCACTAAACCTGCTTTGTGAAACAGACCCCTGGATAGAGGAGCCATGTATTTACGCCATTTGAGGTAACCTGAGATCAACTGGTGTCTATTTGGTGGCGACTGTGAGGTTAGTTAGCATGATGGCTGAGGAACTCGAGATGAGGGAAGAAGTGAGTTCAGAAGCAAAAAGTTTTTGTTTTTAATACTAATAATATGTTATTTATATTAACCTTTTATTGACGTGATTGGGTATTTATGTGCATTTTGTTCAAAAAAAACAAAATAATTCACTTCACTTCTTTATTCAGTGGGCATATACTGGTGTTCAGGATCTATATTTGCAGTGTCCTAACTCTCAAACCTCTAAACCCACTGGTGGGTTTAAAGGCGTTCAAACTGTAGAAACTAAAAGAATTGTTCGATTTTTTAACTTTCCAGTGGCCCTTGAACTAATCATGTGTTTCATGCTACTCACCTGGAAAATTTGAGCAAATCTAAGCTTAAATCATGATATTTTATAAATGCTTTTTTCTACATGCATAACATAAACATGTCAAAAATGAGCAGTTTATACTGAAGGGATTCTGCAAAAAAACTAAAAATTCGGCTCTCCTCTTCACTCTGCAACTGTAGAACCATTAGTGATTTAGCTGTGACTGACATGCCAAAAATCCAGGGACTTTTTTTCTGAACTACAAGCCGTGAGCCGATAAGAGGATGGAAACCACCATTGTTTTGAGGATTGGTAACACTTGGGGATTGGGGTGGGGTACTTGGAAAAAAAGTGTTGTACAAGTTGATAATTGTGGTATATTGCAGAACAGACATTTTTGGGTTCTCTTTGCTGGAACTCTACTACTAGAAATGGTCATGCTGTTTCCATAGAGGTGCAGGACTTTATGAAACTGAGCCCACAGTGACTAAAATGTGACTTTATTATTGTATGGCCCTAAATTACTTGAGCTTGGCCTCTTACCTCCAGTGTAAGAAAACACAATTGATATATTGGGCCCCAGTGCACCTTTTGAAAGGCTCTTTCCAGTTTAAGCCTTGCAATGTAAGCTATGGTCCATAAAGACTCAACTGAACAGAGCCCTGACCTCAACTACATCAAACGCCTTTGGACCGACCAGTTGTTGCATCAACAAAGTCGTGTCCCTGGTTTTGAAATGAGATGTTCCAAAATAGGATGGTCCAGTGCACTTACTGCTATAAAGGCAAGTTTGGCTTTCTAGAGGCTACACTCACGTCAAAGAAGTGTCCCGTCATGCTGCACCGATGACACTGTTTGTGCCAGTACGCCCTCTCGCTGCAGGACTCGTAGAGGTGTCCGGGCAGGCCGCAGTTGTTGCAGTGTTTTCTGGGACATTCACTGACCACGTGGCCTGAGGTGCCGCACAGGAAGCAGGGCAGCACCTTCTGCAAACACATACACATATAACACAGTTAGGAGTTTCACATACTTGCATGCAGTGTGCATACGCTGTACATGTTGCTGTGTACTGATGGGAACTGACTTTGGGCTCAGGACAGTTCTTGGACAGGTGTCCGGTCTTGTTGCAGTTTCTGCAATGGACGTTCTTGCCAGTATAGTATCTGCTTGCCACCCGCTGTACTGCTATCCTGGCACCCTTGTCTTTGTTATAGATCCTAGCCTGAAACACACACAGGTAGGGCATCGCTGACATCACTTTGTTGGTGGTAAGGCTCAAAGGACTGACATGGAATGCACATCACGCTAACATTACTAGTTACATTATTGGTTAATGTTATACTAATACTATTCTGTACTAGAAAGCTGTTAATTACCACCTACCTCAATGTCTTTGTCCGAAACCAACCAGTTTCCCTGTTTTTCATCACCATCTATCAAAAACAGAAAGAAAAATTATTTTTTGCTTATGTTTAAAGTCTTATTTTCAGGTTGTAGCAAAATATACATTCCTTGACCACTTTATTAGATAGCAAATCCAATGCAATCCATCACAACAGATCTGCATTAAACTCAACCAATGTCCTTTTTATGTTACAACTAATACATCAATACATTCAACAACAAAGATAATTAAATTAGAAAAAATTGGTGTTACTTGTTCAGAATCAAGAATAACACACAAGTTACGAGATAAGTGTGCTCATCAATTTCTAAAGGCAAAGTCTGAAAACTACTTTAGCCCTATAAAACTGGTGACAGTACATTAGTACCAGAGCTGCGCTCGAAAGTGTGGTTTTGTAATGATGCATGTATTTTCTATGGAAGCCTGCATCTGTGGAAACTAAACTTTTATCTTTTCTTACTCGAACAATGTGACACAAATGGACCCGCCATTTGATAAGAACCACAACTGATAAATTCTTGACAATATCCAACCCTATTAAGAATTCTAAACCCAAAGGAATAACTTCAGTTTTCTGTACGAGAAGGACACACACACACACACACACACACACACACACACACACACACACACATACACACTGAAACTGACACAGCGGCAGCCCAGCACATCTGTATGAGAGTGGCACTAACAGCACCCTGAGGGAGGCCGCTGTATTCTCCTCAGGCCCACAGAACTGTAACTGACATCCAGAAATTGTAAACGTACACACAAATACACACACACACCAGCACACAGACACGTGTACTCAGCATAAATTATGTGCTGATAGCAATGACCCACACAGGCTCACATGCTTTCACAAACACATACAGACACACCCACGCATCGACCCCTGCGATTAGCTGGTTGACAGTCTTTAGCCTTTGGACAAACATACAGCCTTGAGCCATAATCAAATATTACACTCTCCCTTCCACCCCTCTCTCTCTTTCTTTCTTTCTGTGACTCTCTCTATCCAGCACCTTATCGCTATTCGACTCAGCCCTCCTTCTTTTGCTTTTGCGCTCTCTCCTTGTTTTCTACCTCTCTTTCCCCTCCTTCTCCTGCCCGGGTGAGCGACTGCAGAGGGAGGTTATCACCTCTCTTCTCTGTCAAACAAATTAAAATGGCTGCTGTTTGGATGAGGCTTCTTTCTGCCTCAACCTTCACCTCTAAAAAACACACACACGCAAGCAACTCAGTGTTCTCAACACATCATTCTTTGTTGATTATTTGGAAAGCTCAAAATCTGTGAACATCCTTTAGATATTAAACCAATGTGGTCTTTCACAGTTTCTTAAACACATATATTTTGGACAAGGAGAGTGTACTCCATGTACAAGCCAACACAATGTATAACTTGATTTTATGAACAGCTCCTCTATCATCTCTGAAAGGAAAAGAGTTTAGACTGTAACATAAGTATCTGAACTCTGATTGCACAAGTGGAAACCAGTTTATCCTGGGCTTGAATTGACGATGCTATCATGTGGCATTCATTTTTAAGGTCCCAATAAATGTGTATTTGTTAGTTACGAATGTTGAACTCATGTGACTTACATTCTAAGATGGAGTTTTTCTTTTAAAATCCAAATAAATTTGTCTCTTAAAAACAACTACAAGGTGACAAAAATCTGTCTTTTTCAAAAACAAACTTAAATGCAAGACAGTGTATAGTTACTAACATTATGCAGTGGCTAATCTGAAACCACACACATGAAATCTGTTCTTAAAGAAATTATCATAGAAAACGTTTTAAAAACATTTTATGGAGGTAAAAAGGAGCCATCATTATAAAAATAAAAGCATCTGATTGGTGTGCTTCAGTTCAGCACAGCAAGTAAAGATTCATTTCAATATTGATTAATCTGTCAATTACTTTCTTTATTTAAGAACTGGTTGTCTTGTCTACAAATGTAAAATATTCAAAAATTCCTTCAAGTAGAAACCACTGTGACATCCTAAATATCTTGTTGTATCCAACCAAACGACAAACATATTAAATGTACGATGATTTAAAAGCAGCAAATGTGCACATTGTTGAAGCCCAAACAGGCAAGTGTTGGTCATTTTTCTCGAACATGCAACTAAAACAAAATAGCCTTAACTTTCTGTTGATTAACTAACCATTGAATTGACTGATGGTTCTAGCTCTAGTTCAGCTCCACAGATGAGGAGATGGGAGCACAGCCATAGATGACTGTTCAATATTTGGTTCCTGCAGTGTGATTTTCACCTAAGACCTGTTTCTAGTGTTTCATGTCAGTTTTTTCAGCTATATACTTCCTTGTGTTTATGTCAGTGCTCACACCTCACTGATATTTTTTAATTAGTGGTGTAGTGGCAGTTAAAGATCAATGTACTCCAGCTTTCTGTATACTAGCAGATGTGTGTGTTTTGTCTCTCTCTGTCATGCTAGCGTAAGATATACTCTAATGTAGTTAGTTTTATATGTAAAAGAGAGTGGGGGGCTCTCGCAGTGCTCATCTACTGTGAGCAGGCTGGGGGGCCTCCATGTGACATGTGTGTGTGTCTGTGCACGCTTAGCCAGTGTTACACAACAACCAGCACCCAGTCAATGGGCAGCTTGAAAAAAGCCAGGGGTGAAAGGTGTGTATGTGTGTGTGTGTGTGTGTGTGTGTGTGTATGTGCAAGTGCATCTGAGTGTGTGTGAATGTGAGTAGGCGTTAGTGACTCAACGAAAGTCATTCCCAAAGCGTCTCCCGGGGGGACTCCCCAAATAAAGAGCAGGAAGCTTTCCCTTAATCTAAGGGCCCCCCCTCCATCTCACCAACCCAACACACACACGGATAAAGGGTGAAGCTCTTTGTCACGGCCGAGGAATCAAACACATGGGTGGGGGGGTAGAGGAGAGGAAAGGAAAGGAGGAGTGGGTGGATGGGTGGGTGGGGGGCGGTTATCTGTACACAGGGTGAAAATATGCTAATCAACCTTGAGGCCCTGTTCAAAACCCAACCATCAGAGCCTCGTTCCATCGTGGCCCAGCAGATCTGAAGGAGTCTGGAGCTGAAAAAGCAGATGGCAGCGGCTTCACCGAGCAGCTGAACGGACTCGAGAGAGGCCTCCGCCATGTTGACTGCAACTGTTCGATTTTAACAGATCGAATGGCGAAGCATTTCTCACAGCCATCTTAGCTCAATGATCCTGAGTGGAGAAATGGGTGACATGCCTTACTAAAGGCGGGGACGACATCTGAGACATCTGACAAAAAAAAAAAACAGGGACGTTGGAGGCAAACCGAGTCGAGAAATCTCTATAAGTGCTCCCGAGCATCAGTTTTCAGGGATTCCTGAAGATTCCACCAATTTCGATTGTGCAGGACAACTCGTACATTATCTCATCACTCCGTCGCCGAGGGAAATTCAACACAACGGCATGGAAGAGAGGGAGATGGAGAAACAGAGGGAGGGATGGATCAGGGGAGAGGAGGCGACAGATGCTACCTGTCTGTCTCATAGGTACCCTGATTACTAGAAGATGAGAAGGAGAGGGGAGGAGGCTACGTGCCTGTTCATCAGAGCCGGCACAACAACAAAAAAACAGAGGAATCGTGTGTGTGTGTGTGTGTGTGTGTGTGTGTGTGTGTGTGTGTGTGTGTGTGTGTGTGTGTGTGTGTGTGTGTGTGAGGGGGGAGTCTGTATGTGTGTGTGAATGCATTGAATCTGTCCCTTCTACCAGTGAGAACAGAACGGAAGTGTACGTGTGGCTAATGAACCATGAACACCCGGCTCTCCTGGGGTGACACACACACACACACACACACACACACACACACACACACACATATGCATGCACAGACACACACATACATGCACACACACGTACACAAAAGGGATAAGGTCCAGACAGAATGGTTTAAGTCTGATAAACCAAGACCAAGACTGAAAACATCAATGACACACAACCATCCTTCGCTGCAGCAGTCTCCTTACAGTACAATCCCCTGCAACTCCAACCATTAACCAATTTTCTCTGATCTGTGTGTGTGTGTGCGTGTGTGCATGTGTGTGTGCAAGTGCATGTGTGTGTCATCGACAAGCTGTTTTCCCCTCTCTCCCAGCAACATCAAAGGCTTGTAGTGACCCGCCTTACCCCTACCGCTCTTTCCCTGTCCCAACACTTAAACAGGCATCCCAAGCCAGCCCGCCCATTGTACCACACTGTTGACCAGGCCCATTAACACGCTAACCAGCACATACACACACACACGCACACACACGCACACACACACAAACTGGGAGTGAATAAGAGACCTTGCCCCCCAAACGGAGGTTATGTGTGATACTGAAGCGACAGCGCTGGATTAGCAACACTATACATGACAATAGTGAGGGTGGGTGGGAGTGTGCAGGCTCTGCATATGTTTGTGTGTTGGTGTGTGTGGCAAAAAAAAAAAAAAAAAAAAGTGTTTCCTTTGTGACATCACCCTTGCCCTATACCCTTGGCCTCTGCGAGGTTAAACACACCAAAAGGCCGGCCAAGTTAGACACACGCAGCTTTTTTTTCCAACTTCTCCCTTGTGTGTGACAGAAAAATCTGGACAAATGTGTACAACACAGCAGCAAAGACAGACAATAACAGTGAGAGGATGAGATGGGGCGTAGGGAGGGAGGAGGAGAGGATGGAGCGCACGGCAACATAACAAGAGACGAGGTGGCTGAATATCAAAGAAGGAGAATCCAGGTAGAGGAGAGACGAGTGTTTGAAGAAGTAATTGCGGAAGATGGTGGAAAAAAGGGGGAAATTACGCAGAGAAGGTGTGTCTGTGTGTGCAGATGTTTGACATGCAGGGAAGAGATCAATAGCAGTACAGGCCTATTACAGATTAAGGCAGCACATTTCATTTGGCTTCATTTTATGCTCTTTCTCTGCCCATCGTCACTGATCTCTCTGTTACACAGAGGAACTTGGTTTCCATCCAAATGCAGCACAAACGCTTTCACTTACTACCGTAATACGGACATTAGCCGGTGGTTTATCAAAATAAAAAGGTTGTGGCACCAATGCTCCAGCTGAGTGCGGAATGAAGATGATGTAGTAGACCTTTTTCACATGACACACTTTGTCCAGTAGCAGCAAAAGCACAGGCTGAACTATAACATTAAATATGACTCAGTTCCATTTAGGAAGGGAGTTAAAAATTCCTAGTGTTGTGCATGCTGGCATCACTGGGATAACTGATGGACCTGAGCTATCATTAGGAAAGTTCTAACCCTAAAATGGTAACAAAGATGTAGAAAACATGATAGAAATGAGCCATATGCTTCATGCACATCATCATCTATTTGTCTAATCTCTTTTCAACGCACTTTAGTGCATTTTTATCAGTGAGCTAAATGTCTACTTCAGCATGTTTTTATTGAAATACTTCTTTTTGTGCGTTTCCATTCAGGGCTTTCTATGCGTAAACTGAGAACACGCAACACATAAAAATAGACAGATGGAAACACACTTATAGAGAGAGAGAGACCCAAAAGCTGTGATCCTTGGTTCAAATTAATCTAATTTCCACTCAAAATAAAAGTATTTGTCAATTACTAATCTGTTACACATTTTTGTATCATTCACAGAAGATCTTTACTGTTGTCCAACTGTCTACAGAGAAAGAGAAACACAATAAATGTAAAAAAACGAAACTTTTTTTTGGAAACAACATTTACTCACCAAGTTGAACAGTTCTAATGAATCTCAACTGAGACATTTTAGGCTGCACTCTTATCTTTGGCTTGAAGTGAATCTGATGACAGTTGTTTTGTTGTGTTGCTAGGCAACTGTCAGGTAAATTTCATCCTACACAGTCCTGATGTAGCAGAATAAGGGAGTGGTTTGAGTGCAAATGTATATATATATATATATATATATATATATATATATATATATATATATAAATAAAAATATATATATATATATATATATATATATATATACATATATATATATATATAAAAAACACGTAAGAGGGTAATATTTATTTTTTTTATTTTATTTATGAAATGAAATATAATAAACTCACCTCATATGCATCATTCACATTGTTTACAAAATCAGTTAACGTAACACTTCAGGACCACTGCACCTGTTTTTAGCTTTTCTATTTTACAAGTTATTGTGCAATTTGTTTTGAATTATTGTGTGCTGCCTCATGGCCAAGTCATTATTGAAAATGAGAATTGATTCTCAACAAGCCTACCTGGTTAAATAAAGGTTAAATAAAAATAAGATAAATAAAATGTTTTGTCAAGGTCAGAAGAAATAGATAACTGGCATTTCTTCTGGTTTTCAGCTGTGACCAAAGTCTGGTCCATACCTACACCTTTAAGAACTGTGCTTTCTGAATTGGACCACGACTGCCAAATTTACAACCCAAATGAAGCTATACTGTTAGTCTGCCTCCTTCAGTTCTCTCACAAGATATGACAGATTTAGGGACGTATACAATTCTAGTTAATCTGACATTATGAAGACGACATGGAAACTCGCACAAAAAATGGCAGCACACAAAAGGCTCACACTCATTTCCACTGTGGCTCTGGATGTAAAGATAGTGAAGATGCAAGTCCAGGTAACAGTATAACACCATAGTGTCTACATCATCAATGAAAAGCACATCATATAAAATGCGAAAATGTCATGCCCTTGTATTTTAGGAACCAAAAATCTGAAGGAAGAAGTAACTATGTCAGTACTTAACCTCAGCCAGGCAGTGAAAAGAAGCACATTAAAAACATACCTAAACCTGAAAAAAGCCCAAGCCAAAATTTCTGCTACATGATGCTGGAAAACTGCCATGACTGCACAACAGAAGAAGCTTCCTGGGGCTTAATCTTGACATTACATGCTGACATTTACATCAAAAGAAATCTTTAAAAAGGAGAACCAAAACGATTTTTGTGTCAAGTCTTTTTTTTTTTGCTACGGCAGCTTGACGAACTAGAGGCAGATGCCATCACCCTGGTCCCTGTTGAGTCTTCCTCCTGTTCGGCCAGCACATATTTCAACGCAGCCCGTCTCTGATTATCTGATATCCATTCCATCCACCCCCCCGCGACACGTCCAGCGTTCACCCCCTGCCAGCCTGTGCCACCTCCTCCCTTCCTCCTCACCCCCTTCCACACCATGTTGGCAGCAAGGGCAGGGCAGGTGGCCAAACCTGTCAGTCAAAGCACCGTCACCACGCGGCAACACCACAGACACCAATTACCACACAGCAGGGGCACGGCCTGGCAACCGCATGGCAACCACATGGTCCAATCAGGGTACACAACAACAGGGACCAGAGAAGGCCAAGAAAAGAGAGTGAGGCTTGTGTGTGTGTGTGTGTGTGTGTGTGTGCGCGCGTGTGTGTGTGTGTGTGTGTGTGTGTGTGTGTGTGTGTGTGTGTGTGTGTGTGTGTGTGTGAGCGTAACCATGTTCAAGTTATCCAAAAGTGAGCCAGTACATGTCTGTGCTTCCGACAGAGGACAGGTAGTCACTGTGTCTGTTTAATATCCGTTAGCTGCCTGTTTAGTGCAGATTTTCAATCCAAAATAAAACTTATCTCCATCAATCTGTTGACAATCAGTGGTTCTTATTAAACACACACTCCTGACTCGCGACCGGTTCCGATGATCTCACCATCTAGGTTGCAAAAAGAGGCTGAATATCAAAATTTGACTCATTTTATTACCCGAAACATGCTTGGATGGCTTGTGCCCACGGTACATTGCAGGACGATAAAAAATAGTACAAGACGTCACAAGATCTTTGCCATTTTTGATTTAAAAGTGAGACTTTTACAGTTATACTGATCCACCGACGACTCAGTATCAGGTTATATCAGCGACTCAGACTCGGACTTTAATAGCGATGCTCCTGTAGGTTGTAGAAACTAATCTGATGCTGTGAAATCATTGGTTTTTGGTAATTTACATAACAGAGAGTTTTTATTTGAAAAGAGCATGAAATGCATTCAATCAGGGGACGAAACTGCCAGACACTATTACTTTCTACACTGTAAATTAAAATATATTTATTCTAATTACTGGCTTTCAGTAATACAAATTGCAGTCTTTAAAACATCATATTTTAATTTGTGTAGATTTGCAGTGTAATTGAAAGAAGAACTAAAACAATTAGCTTTCACATTGAGGATTTGATCCACATACAGCAACTTTTTGGACATTTTTTTAAGCAAACATTACAATGACGAGTTTTAGGATTCTAAATTGCAAGGATTTATTCAGTACCGTGCAAACTTGCAAAGAATAAATGAAACACTCTGGGATTCAGGAGCATCGACTAGACGAAACACGCAATTGAATTGCATCACCCTGAATTTTGCCAAACTGTGACATTTCACAGGCAAAACATAATGGAAATAACTGTTAATTGCATGCCTAATTTAAAGTTTAACACTTTGCATTTTCACTGTTGTCAGCATGATGAAAAGATTATACTGTTGTATCAGTGGCAGCATATGCTTCATTTAATAAGCCGCTGTTGGTCAGTCTGGATTTTCCCTCAATTTGGTCTGAAAGCAGAGCAGCCAATAGTCAACAAGTGTTTGCATTTTATGGCTAAAGTCACACTTGTGTACGCCGCCACAAAATGTCGCTAATAAAAACTGACCAAATTATTCATGGTGCTCCTTTTGTCTTGTGCAGCGTAACACACTGACACACAAGCACACACTGTCTGTAAGGGGCAAATATATTTTAATAAAACCAGTGAGTTGCAACCTCAATTTCATTTTGATGAATTTCCTCCTGCGGGAGTGAGCCAGGCAGTGGGCGGGAGGGCGGAAAGGCGGGAGAAGGAAGCGGGGTGATGGGGGCTGGGAGGCAGATAGAATTTTCATGATTGTTATTTTTGTTATTATACAGAAGGGGGGTTGTGGGGGGGTTAGATAAACGGTGTTGGTTAATCTGAGCCATTTTGCAGAGCGCTCCATTATTGGGCAGGTTGGGCACGTCAAGGGGGTTATTTTTCCGAGGGATCTTTGGCCCCGGTAATTAAGCTCCATTCACCAGACCCTGTTCCCCAAATTAAAAATTTGTCATTAAGTGGAATTTACCATAATGCCTTTTTATCTGCCGGCGCTTCAGCTTGTGTGCATGCATGCACGTGTGTGTATATGTGTGTGTGTGTGTGTGCAGGGCAGAGGTGAAGGAGGGGCAATGGGAGAGGGCAACCAATAAGGGGTGACAATGTGATCGCACGCACAGCACACACATGAACACCCACACACACTTTGAGAAGAAAGCGCAAATTGAAAAATTGAAATAATCCTGGACAGCAGCACACGTTTGCACGCGCAAACACGCACACACATACACACACACACACATATAAACACACATACACATATAAACACACATACACAGACACAAAGCCACCCTTCAATCCTTCAAATCCACAGCCTTTAGGGTAATTAAATAATGGTGCTTTAAAGTTTTAATTTAGATTTGGCCTTTTCCTTCCTGCTCCTACTGTGTGCTGCTCTGGGTGTGTGTCTGTCTTTCTCTCACACACAAACACACACGCACACACACACCCAAAACAGTCAGTCACAGTGTGTTTATAGACTTCATCCTGCGAGATAGCCCTCGATGGGTCGGGTACATTGGAGGGAGTGAATGATTGAAGAGCAGAATCTCTGTCTCTACAGGTTTTATAAAACAATACAATTATTAGTCTTTAATTAGAGCAGCCCCTCTGTGGGACAGGGGACAGACAAAGAACAATAGAGGATTAGAAGAGGAGTGCCTAATATGGCTCTTTTATCACTTCATTCAAATACAGTTTATGAATGCAACCAGCTGTCCTTTGCAGCTGGCAGTCAGAAGTTAGGAGTTGGCAGCAGATTTGGTGGAAAACAGGAACAAAACAATGTTACTTAATTAAAACTGCAGCTATTTTTCTTTTTTTATTATTGAATCATGTACTTGCCTTCAAATAGTTTTAAGTGAGGACTTTAAGGCTCCAAACATGAACAATATCCCCAGTTCATCCCCCAATCTCTCTCCTCATTTTCTATCATTTTTCTCCTGCTAACTCTCTAAAAAGACATGCAAGTTTACGAAAAAATACTTAATTCCCATGTTCACACATGTTCACCATAAACCCAAATAGCAGCTTTAAAATGCTTATTTGTCAAACCAAGTCCAAAACTATCACTGTAAGAAATTTATAAACGGCCATAACAACCAAATCTCTACTTTTTTTTTTAACTTGACGACTCACAGAAAATTAATAGATAAATCGATCCAATACTTGCTATTAAAAGTGCAGGAATGAAAGTAGTGTGATCAATATAGGACAGGAAAGTAGTAGGAAACAGCATTTCTATTCCAGACAACAGCGTACTGCAGGTGTGTGTGCGTGAAACATATGAGAATTGAAGGCCAGAAAATTCAATGTTAATGAATGAAGCTAAAACCAAAAACCTGACCCTTGATGACAATGACAGAACCAGTTACTTGCTAGATGACTACACAAATGCATGCAGTAAATAGGACATTCAGGTGATGTGGTTGCTAATGTAAAATGTGGACTACACTGAGTCATTCAGTCTTTATTTCCAGTTCTGTAAAATGAGTAATGATGAATAAATAACACGCAGACTTAAATACTTCAGCCAGCGACCTTCTCCTTCCTCTCCTGGATGCTCCCCACAAGAAAAGACTAAATATTCCACATCTCTCTGAATGCCACCAGAGAGCAAAGGTGGGGAAATAAGGCCCTAAATGAATGGAAAGGGTGGTGGTGGGGAGTGAGGGGAGGAAGGAGGGGAAATGAGGAAGAGCAGAGGAGGAGGAGAAGGGTGAAAGAGGAGGAAGATAGGAAGAGGAGGGGGGGTGGACAGATGGCAGAAGTTATGCCTGGCTGAAAGGGGCAAGACAGGAGGAGGCTATTCTGGATGTGTGTGTGCCTGTGTGTAATGGGAGGAATCACCGAGCTCTGCCCTCACATCACCACATGTACGACTCATCCTTAAGAAATCCCTCAATCTCCCCTCTTTCATTCCTTTTCCCATAATTCCTTGTTTACAGACATCAAACAGGCACTGAATCCATTCCAATAAACATCTGAGACACTTTTCCCTCAGCATCAAACCCGGAGCCTGGTTCACTTGATGAACGAAATAATTACATCTTCCTGCATCTGATTGACAGATCAAACCTGGTTAAGGTAAACTACAGATAGGGCCGAACAACAACATGCTGTCAAAATCTCCAAATATATGTGTGTGTGTCTCCAAAATACAGTGCAGGGAGGGATGGCAGAATGGCAGGGGGAGCGTGCGGAGAGATAGGGGGTCTTATTTACTGTCGTTTAATTTGCTCCCCTCTTTTCCATCCATCCCTTGGTTTTTCTGACAGGTAATAAAAAGCGGGAGCTTTCCTGACAAGCCCATTTGAATTTGGATTGAATAATATAACTGTAGGGTTTCCCACATAACGCTCTGTCCAAGCGTGCAGCCGTGCACAGACACTGCAGACACCGGCAGCCCCTCTGTCAATGTGAGTTTGGTGTGTGTGTGTGTGTGTGTGTGTGTGTGTGTGTGGTGTTTATGGCTGCATGCATGCACACAGACACACACAGGTGCTTACATCAGGGTAGTTAATGCAACAATAATAATGAATTCCTGCAACTAGCCACCATGCCACTCCAATATGCTAATCTCCACATCTGTGCCCAACCTCTCTTTTCTCTCACCTCCTCTCCTAACCCTCTACTCCCCCCTTTCCTCTCCTCTACCACCTCCTCAAGATCCCTTCATCCCACCTCCTTTTCTTGTCTTACCTCATCCACCACTCACTCTGCCTGCCTGCCTGCCTGCCTGCCTGCCTCCCTCCTTCCTCCCCTCCCCTCCTCCTGCTCTCGGAAGCTGCTGAAATCCCATTCCCCGTGGGGCAGGCTAAATTGAATTGGCGTGTTTATATGAACAACAGGGCCGTTGCTTTAATATACCTTAGAGTTTATGCCTAATGCCTCCCTGCTAATACCGCTGAAGCTTCAACCCTCACTCAGCACACGTTGCTTTTATGGAAGTCATAAAAGAGACAGAATAGCGAGGGATGAGATGCTCTGGGAGTGTGCTTGTGTTTGTAAACACGAGGGAGAAAGAGAGGAAGAAGTGAGAAGCCTGTTAATGCATCTTAACGAGTTATCTGTGATTTATCACACCTCTTTTAAGATCATCTTACAAGGTCCTCTCTCTAGAAGCCCACACACACACACACACACACACACACACACACACACACACACACACACACACACACACACACACACACACACACACACACACACACACACACACACACACACACACACACACACACACACACACACACACACACACACACACACTTCTCATCCCTCCAGTGTGAATGAAAAGAAAAGAGGAGACACAGAGAGGCAGGAAGATTTTTTTAGATTAGTGAGTAATGCTGAATAAATATCCGGAGTTTTGGCTGAGGGAGCCAGTCATGCTCGTCGACTTGCAAACATCCTCCATTTTCTCGCAGTCTCCCCCCTTTTATTCTTTCTTTTCTTTCTCTTGCTTGTCCCCTTTCTCTGCTGGTCCTGTGTCAGCCTACAAAAGGCCCACAGTACAAAGGAGAGAAACAGGCCTGAGACACTCAACCCAATTACTATTGATCAGTCTGCACTCAGAGGACAGAAATGCACTCACCTGCACGCTCGCACACAGCCATGCAAACACACACACGCTAATCTGTCTCGGTATAACAAGTCCTGTAAGGTCAGAGACGGTTATTTGTTCACAGCTGATTTTTAACACTCGCCACAAAGACTCTTAAAAACTGGAAAATAATTGTAAAGTGTTTCCAGGCTCTGTGAGGCAAAAAAAACTAAATACTGAAATGTAGTAGCACTAGAGTCTGGCTCACAGGTTCATTTTCAGTATTTGTGTTTCAAAAGCACAAGATTATTGCCAAATCTGGAACATTATATTGTTCCAGATACTGTACTGAACTCATATTTGTTCAGGTTTATGCACATCTTGTTGGTAACTGAATGGCACAAATCAGTGTAGTGCTGAGAATTGGGAACAAAGAATAGAAAAAGTAGAAAACCATGAAGGCAGAATCAGAGCACACAAAAATGAAGACACTGTCAGGATGGCATGGTGGTGGTAAGAGAGCTGCTGCTGAAAAATATTTTCTACAGGCTGTGAGAATATCAAACCATTACAGTAATACAACAGCAAACTGAAACACTCTTTTAAACAGTGCACCTGTCTGTACATCTGACACTATCTTGTCAGTGCACTGATAATAAAATCTTTTTAGTTTTCTTTTATCTTTCAGATATTTTGTTTACTTGTGCAGTAGGTTTGTGATTTTCTTTTCACGACAAACTACATTTTAGAACAAATTCATCATTAAAGCCAGACTCCTTGAAGGCTAGAAATAGAGATTTTATCAGGCAACTGGACTGAAATATATTCATTTCAAACACATCTGTAAATCAATGGGAAAACTGAGCACCAATCAAGGTACAATCTCGCTTTAAGAATATTTATTGGCTGTTGCTGACAATGTGATGTGATGTAATGCAATTCAGTGCTCAGAAAATCAGAAACCCACCTTCGATCAAACAGCTTTTCAGCAGGATGATTTCAACCAGCTGGTTAAAACAAATTAAGTCATAAATATCTGCTTGTTTTCATCAATTCTACTAACTTCAATTCAAATTAAATTTAAGGCTGCTTTTAAATCTTGTTCTGACAAAAGCAAATATGTTATAATAATACATATACATTAAAGCACACAGTTCAAAGTTGCTGAATTATACTGAATGATAAACATAAGACTGGCAGATATCAGCTGTAGGCTGTGAAATGTCAATACTGAAAGAAAAAACCTGGAGCTGCAGAAGCCCCCGAGGACACTGCAGCTGATCCGCGGAAAAAAAAAGCTACATCAGTATGTTAAGACTGCGTAAAACCCAAAGGCTTTTTGATCCTTGACCAAAACCTTTAAAAGTTTGCAAAGCCCGGCTCGCAGGTGCAAACACACATACACACACACACTCGCAGACACACAAAACATGTCTCACATTAAGGGTGTGATGAACTCTGCATGTTGTCTGCAAGCCTGTGCCGAAATATCAATGACTAAACTCCCCAACGAGTCAGTAACTATCTCCTTTGCTCTGATTTTATCCCCAATAATTAATTTTCTCTCCCAACGCCGACTTCAGCTTTATCGGTCGCTCGCCGCCAGAATCTCAGCATTCCATTTAACCATAATCCCCCGGATAAAGGGGCGGCCTAGGTGTGCTAATGCACAGGCATGCGTGCGCGCAGGAACACGTGCACGAGCAAAGACTTAAACTTCGTTCACAGACACACAATGTTATAAACCAGTTACACAAATGTGAAAGGAGAACTAGTCATACCAATGTTGAGGAAATTCACCTCATCGACAAATCACACATTTAGACACATTAAACATTTCTATACTGACTACGCAGAATGAGGACGCGGCGTTCACTATCAGCCGTGTGACCTCTAAAACACATCCCAGATACGAGATGGATTAACCCAGGAAAGCCTATAGTATGAATCCTGACCCTGCAAGCCCGGCATAGCAACAGCCACGTAACCAGGACTTGGTTTTGTTGTATGGAAGGATGGTTGGGAACGGGAGTGGAGGAATAAAGAGATGGGATGGATGGAGAGAGGGGTGGGGCTGAGGGGTTAAGAGAAGAAAGGTGGCGTGTGGTATAGATACACTGATGTTGAATTTCCGAGACACTGCTGCGCATACGTTTGCTTTAGCAATCTGTAGGAGATGACGCCGATAAATTACATTCCTCTTATGTCCGCATGAAAATCCTTTCACTACTGAACACAGCAGTTGTGTCAGAAACAAGCCACATCTTGGTATGTTTGCATAGGACTGTAAGTATGTTTTTGACAGTTTTGAAAAGAGATGTGACCACAGAAGCATGACATCTATATCGTATTAGGCACAGTATGTTTCAGCATGTCTGACTACATCTAAAGTAATGCACACAGTGTACATATACTCAGCTTGGTTTAAAAAATAGAATGAAAATGACTCAATCCTGATCCCAAATCTCTCGTACGTGGCTTGTCCAAGTATGTAAAGACATGCTTTTTTAAAAAACCAGACATAGGCCCTCTTCTTTAACAGTTATCCACAGAGAAGAAATACTTGCATTTGCCTCCTATGCTGACAGCTCAAGTATTTAGCATGTTCTACCAAACACCTGAATACTGGTATTTAAGCGCCTATTAACTCAGCTCCTAATGGGACTCCTAATTAGTGCTTTATTGAAGGCAAGTGTAATGCAAAGGTCAAGTAGATATGCTTACACGTGTTATAAAGATGCAGAGAACACCAGCATCAATCAGCAGCAAATCCAGCAACACATTAAAGTGGGTAAAATCCGATGTCAATCGATAAGGGAAACAAAGGGCACCGAAATCTGCAAAATAAGTGAAAAAAAGTGAGGAGGATGCGAGTGAGGGATGGAGAGGAGGAAGAGCGACGAAGGCTAGATTGACTGGAATTACAGTGAGTGCCAGCTAGGCCAGACCAGGCCCAGCTGGTCTCTGTCTGACGAGTGCCTTAATTAAGAGACATGGGGAGAAGCCTTGGAATGGCCACATACACACTGCCAGGAGCCTCTGGAGAGGAAACTGCTAAACAGGCACACTTGTGTGTCTGTGTGGTACACTGCCAACTCTCTCGCACACCCACACACATGCATAACCATCCTCTGGGACCGTGTGAAAAACATTGCCCGGCTATTATTAGGAAACCCTTTGCATACCAGAGCAAGTGTACTAACCCTAAATGTGTGTATCTGTGTGTGTTTGGGGTTCCACCTCTTATCCTGTTGACTGTTAAACTGAACTTCTGATTCCAAAACAGCTCTGCTGCTGCCGCTGCCCACAGAGGACGAGGTGAGCCGAAATGTGAGGGTGGAAAAAAATGGGGACAAGAACGAGGCGAGGGGAGAAAGGGTGATTTTGTGGATCCATGACTGCCTTAGCGCCCCCCCACCCCACCCCGCCACCCCACCCCTTCTTCACTCACGCCTGTTCCTCATCCCAAAAACGTATTAATATTAATACATATCCCTCCAACCTCTTCCCCTCAACTCCTGCATCTACCCCCCCGCCCCCCAAAAAATATCACCACCCTAGGCTACCAGTTAATAAAGCCCTCTTGACGACCCCTCCCAGCCCCCAAAAAACCAAGGAAAGACAATAAAGCGAAAGTTCTCCGGTCAAATAAGAGAACAGAAATTAATATAGTCCCGCGGGACCTCCCTCTGTCCCACTGTCACCCCCCACAATAATTTGATTTCCTATTAAGTGATTGCTTAATTATAATGATTATTATTGGTAATTGTAATTGACATTTTTTTTCTCCTGCTAGTCTCCTCTCTGTCCCTTCCCTCCCGTCATTCTCTTCAGGTCTTCTAAAAAGGACGAGACGGTTGGTAAAAATCCACAAAGGAGCGAAAAGATGCAGAAAATTCGTCCGGCGGAAATCAGACCAAACAGAAAGCCACTTGACAATAAGCTTTGAAAATACTGTTACAGTCTCACACTATACTGTGCGCCTGAACACACCATGTGGGATTAAGGTGTTGAAGCCGCAAAGTTTTATTTAATCATACATGAGCGTGGTTTTGTGTGTTTGCCTCGTTGTCTTATCCCATAGCTTCAGGGCACAATGTCTGCTGCAGGTCTCCTTAGAAAAAAGATTCTCGCTCTCAATGGGATATCCTGGTTAAATAAAGGTTCAAGTAGAAGACAGGGATTCCCTATTCTACTCACCACACACACACACACACACACACACACACACACACACACACACACACACACACACACACACACACACACACACACACACACACACACACACACACACACACACACACACACACACACTAAACTACAGTAGGGACACTCTGGTCTCCAGTTTATTACCCCTTCCTCCAGGCTACAGCTACTGTTTGCAGTAGCTGTAGCAGTTGTGTGCTTTTGCTTTAAAAAAAACAACCAACCTCTCATTCATTTTGACACCTTCGGCACCGAATCTGACATTTTAAAACGACAAAAACACACAAACTACAGCTCAACAGAAGTGCATAAAAAGGCACAATGCTGAAAACCATTTCATTTAACGTCACATTCTTTCTCTATTCGGAACTAAAGACGGTGAAACTTCGTTCCAGTGGGCCAGGGCACGGTTATTGGGCTCACCTCAGGCGTGGTGAGGCTGACACCGGCTCTCACACACACGCACACTTTTGTCTTTAGATGCACACACCTTCACACTCCAACACACACAACACATCCAATGCATCACACCTTCAGTTTCGTTCTAAAATGTCCTATCATTTCTACAACACAAAATATTAAACCATTAAACGTCACAGTCCACAGGAAATATCTTCAATAAGAATCTTGCTTTGTGTTTTTGGAAAAACCTAATTAATGAAAGGCTAATTTAACCCAATTTAAATTGAAAAGCTAAAAAAAATTCTATCCATCAACTGAAGGATGCTGGTTTCAAGACTGATGTGTGTGGTGGAAAATTTAGCCGAAATTTCTTCTCTCCTTAAGATTAAATTTAAATGCTGCCCCTTACTTACTCTGAAGAACAAACAGCCACATTAATACAAATGAGCACCTGCAGCCGCAACCGCAGATGTCTGTGGGTGTTTTTTAGTCAAAGTTTCCAAGAAAAAAAATAGAGAAATTTTCATAGATTATTTTGACAAAGGTTACTTTCAGAAAGGATGGCTCGTCCGGTCCAGATGCAGATAAATGCAGTATAAATAAACTCTACTTATCAGCGCAACAGAAACCAAAGACATTCTAGAGTAGAAGAAGCAAAACTGAAATTGAAATGTGGCTGCAACAAGCAGGACTAATAATTTGATTCATAAGAACCAGAGTTTAAAAAAAACTTTACATTAAAAAATATATATGTATATATAATATATATGTATATATATGTATAAAAATTCAACTGAAATTAAACCTTTACATTTAGATAAAATAAACTATTTTTGCCTGTATTAGATATTCACATTTGACTAGAACCACAAAACAAAATCCAGTGTAAGGTACACAAAATCAATTCATGCCATCATTGTAACAACTCAAACTGCATCAACTTAAAGCTTCAAACGAACCGATTCAAATGTGGCCGACACTTTTCAAATCTGAAATGGCCCACGATACGAAAAACTTGTTTCATTTCACTTGGAAAACATGACGTTGAAACTAGATTTGTGGCTTCGAACAGAGCCACATCAGGTCAAGTATTACAGAGAAGGTTCAACTGTAGAACCGTCCGCTACACACAGACAGGACTGACAGACAGTGCCGGATATCATTTTGTGCAGACAGAAATCCAGCCGTGTTCAAGCCACTCCGAGATCTTAGCCTGGAGACAAACCGTCCCTGACAGACCGACACCGTGGCCGATGCTTTTCAAGGCCTGTCTCATCCACTTTGGCTTTCACACTCTCATCTCTCTCTCCTTCTGTCTGATGCCGAGCTCCACTAGTTGTCCGTCCAACCAGATTTTTTGGATATAAACTCCAGTGTTGCTTCGCGATCGTTCCAGCTTGATCTGAATTTCTACTGCCACATTCCTGCTGTTCTGTTTTCTAGTGTAAACACTCAATTTTTCTAAATTTTTTAAGAGGCCTTTGGGCAAAAGCGGGCAGAAAGTTAAGGCTATGGGAAGGATTCAGCCGTGATAAATTGCCATCGGATATGTTGAGTAGAATAAGATTTAAGGAAAAAATGTATTTATTGCAAATACACTAGAAAAAAAGGTCTTTGAAAGTGAAGGTGAGTTTGTAAGAGCAGTATGAGTCACCCAGTACTATATATTTATATCATTCTAAAAAAAGAAACAGCAATAGCAAATGAGTTACAGGATATCTGCTGATAAGCATGTCCAAAAATGTTTTAAAAAGAGTAAATAAAATCATTCTTGAGTCTAAGGAACAATAAACTATATTTTCAATGATCAAATAGCAGGGTAAAGGTCAAATTTTAAGTTTATGCTGACAAATATAAAAACACAGCCACAGAAAACTGTCAAAAATGAACAAGACTACTCTCAAACAGGGCCGCTTACTGAAGGGATTTTTCATATGACAAAGAAACTGCTGTTTCATTTACTAGATACCAGCTGTCATTACATTTCAGAGGCCGCTGGCATCAAATGATTGTTCAATCACCAGCTTTTTTAAATATGAAAGCATCAAGTTTTCAACTGAATTTCTACAATTTATTTTGCATGCGCTAATATTAGGCCTACACAGTAGTCTCATCTCATTTGCATATCCTCTGTAAAAACTGGATAATACAAGTCAAACTATGGCACAGCGATTTCATGGTGTACGTGTGTGTGTGTGTGTGTGTGTGTGTGTGTGTGTGTGTGTGTGTGTGTGTGTGTGTGTGTGTGTGCCTGTTCAAACACACTGTGTGGTAGTGTGGGTGTGGCGTTACACCTCGTGTGGCACTGGGCAGCCAAGATAAGAGCTGATCCTATCCATGTCTCCCTTCTGCAGCGCTTGCCCGCCCACCCACACACCCATACACACTCAGCCACATACACACACGCACGCACACACATACACACAAACGTCTAGTGCGGTACCAAACATGCCATTGTAATCTCATTTTACAATCCCGATGCCCTGTACATAAACATGCACTCACACGCATAATCAGAGCAATAAACACAGAGAAGCCAGCTAAATCCATATTTCAGATACTGTATAGTGGCACGTGACTTCAGAGTATTCAAAGGCCAACTGGGGTCTCAGACTGCAAGAGGCTGCAGGAAAAAGCTTCAGGCCCAAAGCAGCATCGCATATTCACACAGATCTGAAGCTGAAAATATTTGTACTACTACTTTTTACAAACAATTTTGAGACAAGGAATACATTTTTGCTATGCCTAGGCGATTTAAGCAGCATGACAAGACAAAACAGAGCAGAATGAGAGAAGAGAAGAGAAGAGAAGAGAAGAGAAGAGAAGAGAAGAGAAGAGAAGAGAAGAGAAGAGAAGAGAAGAGAAGAGAAGAGAAGAGAAGAGAAGAGAAGAGAAGAGAAGAGAAGAGAAGAGAAGAGAAGAGAAGAGAAGAGCTTACCTTCCTTTTCTGTGAGATAGACAAAGTTAACCTTAAGGTACAAACACACCAACACACTTGCTTCTCTCTAATTCACCAAGACTTTCAGTGAAGCACACACACACTGACACACACACACACACACACACACTATGATGTGATCGGCCACCCCGATAGCAAGCCAGAGCTGACTCTCTAAGCCTCAAACAAAGTTTGGTGTGCACTGACCAAAACCGAGGGGACAAAAAAAAGCGAAGAAGAGAACTGGGGGGAGCAACAGAGAGAAAAAAAAAGTGTGACCACTGAGCGAAGTTTAACCACTTACGATTCAAGTTTAGCTTCAGCACACCCCGCCTACACCCCGGATTCATTCAGGGGGACGTACACGCACACCACTCCGAGTGGGAGAGGCACTGAGCTGGATTTTAGGAAGCCCTGTTTTCTCTCTCTTGTTCCGTCTGGTTGCTGCTGCATAGCTGCCGGACAGGCAGACGGCCCTTGCTCATCCCCCTTTTCTCTACTATCTTTTCTCTTTTCACTTATCCGATGTCCTTACACATCCACCCACTAACAGCCGCCCCTTACGGCCAGGTGACAGATACCCACTGGGGCTGCGTGAGCGCATGTGTGTCCGTGTATTTGATAAAAAACATATTTGAGGGGCTGAGAACAGATTAGATGGTAAAAGTATGTGAACAAGTGACACCATGTAGGAGAGAGACAGAATGAGAAAGAGGATGAAAGGATTCAATTTCTGTAGGCGAGAGGGGGAGACTAAGTGTAGTGAATGTGATTTGATGGTGATGCTGAGATGGGGTTTAGGCGTACAAATACTATTAGTCACTGCTGTGCAAACCAGTTACTCGGACACACACACACACACACACACACACACACACACACACACACACACACACACACACACACACACACACACACACACACACACACACACACACACACACACACACACACACACACACACACACACACACACACACACACACACACACACACACACACACACACACACACACACACACACACACAACTGTGAAACCACATGCGAGCCTCCCAGGCTACAGAAGTCAACTCACAACATGGCATATAAAAAACAGAAATCAATCTTTATATTTGAAGCCCTGGGTTATGGATGTAATGGTTATTGGCGTCATAAAAATTCAACCACCCGTATCTCAGTGATCTAAGATTGGCCTTCTTCTCTCTGGATCTCTTTGGCAAATAAAAAGGGTATGTGAATCTAATTCACAAAAGAAAACATTTCAGCATACCATCTTGTTCTCAAACAGTATTGAAGAGAAGAATGATGATCACACAGTAGGTACTATATTAAATGTCATACTAAGCTGTGAAGTCAATATATATGTACTGCCTGATGGGTAATATTGGAATGGGACTGACAATTAATCCTTACAAAGACAAAACTTTTATCAAAGATTGAATGCTCACGATTTAATCAATGGTCAATAGCCATATTCACAATATTCTAATCGCACCCCCATTAGGTTGTGATCAGCTCCCTCATTTCCCTTTCATTTCCCACAGTGCATTGCGTTGTTATAACAGATCAACAGCATTTTAGCGCACATACTGTGAACAGACTGAAAGGTTGTAGAAACACAGATTTTTAATAAATTTTCTTCGCATTATCAGTTTTGTCATCAGATGATGTCCAAGAAAGTCACACCGATATGGTCTTTGTTTCAGGTGAGGTGAACCACCTCTAAAAACCCTGCAGAAGACTCTAGCCAGACTTGTCTCTGACTTTTCGTTCCAAGCTCATTTATCCCAACTGATGATGTAAAGATAAAAAAGGGGCACACATTTACATTTCAAATATATATTTTTTAAAAGGCTTGGTAGTTTGCAAAAGCTGCTGCGTATTGCAGTTTTGGCAAGCATTATTCAGAAAATTGTGAACAATGTATTTGGAATTAGTTTCAGAGGTGGATTAATACACATTTGTTTATTTGGGAGTATTTACAGCAGCAGGTCTGACAGAATATAAATTACAATGCCCCTGTTTGTAGTAATGAATGAACAGGAAGCAGTATGACTCAATGATGTGTTTTTAACAGTTTTCAAATATACATGGCACAGAAATATGAGCTTCATCAAGCTTTGGATACAAAGACAAAAGAAGCAGTTCATTATTGTCTTTTTGTCTTTTTCAGGGATTTTCGACAATGAGCAATAATACATTTTAGAATTTTTCTTTCTGGGGTGAAGACACAACATACTCAAGTCTGGCTTTGAATTAGTGAGCAGTGTAGAACTGGGGCACAGTTCCAGACTACTGAGGCTCGTCCCTTAATTTCCTTGCCTTTATTTCCTTTTTTTTTTTGGACAAAGCCCTCCCCCATTCCCCTCACTTTAAGACCCCTTCCACACCACACCCATGACCCCCCATGTGCAGACATGAGGTCAAGCTCCAAAGATCACAGAGAGAAGCCAGACAAGAGTGAGGGAGAGAGAAAGACAGAGCCCTAAAATCCTCCTTTCCTCCCAAAACCAGGCCAAAAATCTCAAGCCTTCCCACCAGCTCCAGACCCCCTCCTTTAGCTCAGTTGTGTGTCGAGGAGGCAGTGGGCACTCTTGCAGAAACATCAGCCCAGGGAAATTCAAATGAGGAAGGAACGGTGAGAGAGACACAGAGAGAGGGAGAGCAGGAGAGAGCGCACAATAGTGAGAAAATAGGATAAAAGAATGAGATGGGAGAGTGTTAGGTAGGAGGGAGGAGGAGGAGGAGGGAGCTGGAGAGGTTGCTGAGGCTGCAGGTTAAGATAATGTGTAGATCTGAAGAGATTTGCAGGGAACATTTTTATTCATTTTTTGATTACTCCCATCTCTCCCGACCTCCCCTCCCTCTCCCCTCCTGCATTGTTGTTTCTCCGTTTGTTTGTTTTTGGCATTAGCGTTATGACTGTTGGTATCCATGTGTATGTACACATGCATGCTGATTAGAACGGGAATATTTTAGAAACACGCTTGCACAAGCCCGCGCACACATAGCAATACATAATGCACGCAAACATACTTAAAGATGCATCAGGGAAGCGAGCGACTGGGCAGACGGTGCTAGGAATGCTAAGAGCTTACAAGTTCATAAACATGCAGACACAGATGATGCATATGTACAGACAAAGGTGCACTCACACAGATTGTTCACAGTGCAGCCCATCGTTGTGCCCACTCCTTATCAAAGCGCTGCAGGTAGACTAAGTGTTCTGAATGATTTGGATCATACAGAATTACTCACTGATTCTATTCTTCTGATCACACACATTGAAAGGCACAAAAAATAGATCACAAAAGGGCTAAACATTGCTCAGTGCGCCCAGTAGACACACAGAAACAAAGACACACCTTCGTTGCTGTCGGACCCTCCTTCCAGGTTGAGTGAAATGGATTGGTCTCCATCCTGTTTCCCTCGACCCAGGATCATCCAGTTCTCCAGAGCGTCCGAATCGGATGAATCGGATGAAGAAGACGAATCAGACTCAGATTTGGATTCTACGTCTTCTGAATCAGATTCTGAGCTGCTGGAGTCCACAGTTACCGTTGCACCCAGACCCCTCTTCTGGGTTTCCTAAGATGATCAAATAGCAAACATCATATATTACTCAACTATACAAAACTTCATTTTCTCAAACTACTAACTACCTATGAATACAAAAGTGAAAAAAAAACCCTGGGAGTCAATCTGTGTAAATTGGACTGACATGTTGGGCCTTTGTCAAACATTTTCGCCTCATTCCCAGATTTCCAGCATTAAATCTTTGGACAACACTCTGATACAGCAGCTAGTCATTTCACTAGCATTGCTGCATGCTCTACTGGCTGCTACAGCTCAACATGTGCAACAGCAATCATTCAGCTAGCTGGAACTGGCCACTGGACAGCAGCCTGACAAACTAGTGAGCGGAGCTATAAATGCAGAGTAAAAGCAACACAAAACGTCCCAACTGGGAGACATTAGGCACCGAGCATAGAGGACAGAACTCGGGTATTTCCAGCCGATTACAAAGAATCCCAGCTTCACTAAAGAATGACTCTTGCCATGTTAAAGGCAAGTTCACAATATTTAAAAACGAAAGACTGGTGTAAACACTGAAACCGTTTTGCTTGCTGTAATCACTGCTGCTGTACATTAAACATCGCCTCCTAATGAATTTTCTATGAAAGTGATGGGAGGTGAACCCTTCTGTTGATGCTCTGTCCAGCAATATATTAAAATGTTTTATCTGAAGCTAACACGAGGCTACTGCAGTTTTAGTTAGTCAAGTTAGATTCATTGTAAAATGAAATTCCCTCTTGAACACAAGGACAAACAGCTGCAAGCCAAACCTGCTTCAGTGATCATAGGGACAACTGTGAACGGGGTTACTGTCATTACTAGTCCCTTGTAAATATCTTTAACAACATTCAACCAGGGTTTCTCAGCTGGATTATGACTGAGAAACTTTGATTGTACATTGGGATATATCTCACTTGGTTCTTTATAATAGAGAAGGACAGGAAATGGTAATCAAAAGTCCACTAATGAACGTAATTATATCCAAATATTATGGCTGTAGTGCTATATTTTTAACCACTTATGGACCCAGGATGCAACAGCATTGCAGTATCACAGCTTCACCTGGTTGTACTTCAGTATGAAAACCCTTTGTGCCATTAATCCCCTCTGTCTTCATTCATTCTGAATGCAAACATTGCAAATCTTTTTGTTCATTTTGTCAGATAATGGAGTGATCTTTTGTCTACCTGATGTGCCGGTGTAGAAGTCTGCGGCTGGTGCAGGCCATGACCCTTCAACGCACAGACACCTTCATCATCATCTTCCGCAGTGTCATCAGAGATGGAGATGACATCAGGGCCGGAGTCAATCACAATGACCTCCTCCAAACACGACGATTTTGACTTCTGACCTTTGAAGTCAATTTTCCTCTTCTGCTGTTTGTCCTGGTTCTCTCCCTTTTTCTTCTTCAGATGTTGCTGCAACTTGCTGTAAATAGGTGATGGAGGCTTGATTTCTCTCCCTGGTTTCAGCTCTTCAGCATCATTTCTTTGTTTCTGGCTGTCCTGGTGCTCTCGGTCGGGTTCCCTCTCCTCCCCATCCTCCTGCTCCTCCAACTCCCCAGGATTGGAGGAGTAATGCAACTGGCTGTAGAGACGAAACTCCAGCTCACTGTTGGCCTCTGACCCGTCAGAGTCTCCTTCATCTTCTTGATAGAGGTCATCCTCCAACTCCTCTCGGTCCTGGTAGGTACAGTACATCTCCCCAAAACACGCTCAGTACATGCACACACATGCACACACTTCACCAGAACACACACCTGGGGAGACGGTGACTTCAGAGGCAGAAGCCAACTGCAGGGAATAAACACACAAAACCAAGATATTACAGTTTTCACAGTCAATTAGTATTTCAGTGCAACCTAAAGGAACTCCTGCTACAACATCAATGCAACACTGAATTAAAATTTATTAAGGAACAAACAACTCTTTTAAACATAAAGCAAATAAAATTTCATTCAAACAGGCTGCAATAAATGACTATTAAACTTGCCATTTGGTCTATAAAAAGGTTGAATAATACACTTAACTATTGGCTTCCATCATAGTTTTCTGAAGCTCAAAGTGACATCTGCAATTGAATTATTTTTTCCAACCAACAGTCAAAATCCAGAGATATAGAGATCACAATCACACAAGTCAAAGACAGGTAAGAAATCCTTAAAACTGAATAGCTTAAAATTAGGTAATGTTCAGCATTATTGCTTAAAAACTGAGTTGAAGAATTAATCAATCATTAAAATAGTTGATTCATTTTACATTTTTTCTGAATTAATTTATCTGCATCAACTTATTAACTAATCATTTCAGCTCTAAAGGCATTTTCTAATTTATTTCCTATTGCTGAAGTAGCCACCAGTTACTCTCACTAATACTATTAAGTAGCTTCAGGTCGATAATGCACAGCAGTGGTGTTATTAAATGTTCATGCAGTTTAAAGCATGGACTATTTTTATGTCTTGTGCAGTCAGAAGCTGCACCGCCTCAGGTCTCGTGTCGAGAGTCAGCTCCTCCACATTTTATTCAGAAACCATGTTTTTGGAAAATCAGAACTAGAAGACAACAACAAATAAAGATGGATTTACTTAAAATACATGGCATGGCCACAAAATAATAAATCCAAATTAAAATCAGCATCATTAAGGTTTGTTGTTCAAATGTCAATTATCTGCAATTCCTGATACAGGGTTTGTTTTTAAGGCAAAACAACTAATACGGATCCAATATAATAGCTGGTTTTAATTTTTCCTATTCAAAATCAGCATACCTTCCAATTTGTATACTTTACTTTTCATATATTTGACACTGTTTGGCCACATCTGGCTCAATCAACCAATACCACAACAGTATATCCGACTGGTAGGCCGAGATTATTTCTAGGATTGTTTGTTATTTTCTTCTACAATGACCACATGAGCCATCTATAGTACTGAAGAATTGAAGTGGACACAGGCCAAGGTCAATTACAGGAAACTTGAGTCTTGTTCTGAAAACCATAAGGCCTGTTTAACAAAGCTGAAAGAACACGGCTCAGCTGCAGCAAGATTCTTTTTTAACCTGTAGACTTTTACATTAGTGCTGATAGGATACAGCTTAGATCCAAGTTCATCATCTGTCAGGTGATGATTTCAACACATAACACGACATTAACTGGACCTCACTTTGAATGATTGTGACAGAAATTGTTAAATGATCTACTTCACCCTGCAAGACACACAGTGTTGTTAATTTTCTCAGTCTCCCTGTGTGTGTATGCGTTTTTACTAACACACACACACACACACACACTCACTCACACACACTGGATGGAGAAGGGGCACCGGCCCATTGCTCTGTCCAGTCCTGCGTGTCTGTGCCATGATGGCTGGAGATGATTGGCTCCCAGGCCGCACACACTGCATAAACGCCACGGTACACGGTCACAAGCCGGCCACCAGGGATTAAAGGGACAGAAAGTAGAGTCTTACCGGATGGCATGGGGCGACAGTTGTGTGTTAAAAGTTTCAGCAGCACACAGGGACTGGGAGCTGACAAATGACAGACTGTGTTTTACAGTGGTGGAGTTTAATGTACTGCACTTAAAGCCCTGGTACAGTCATGGTCCACCAACACAGGTGATTTCCCTTAATCTGCCTAATTAAAGCCCTGCTCAGGACTGTGTGGACGCTACTGTCAACTCTGTCTATTATGGTGGGGCAACTCAATTGCATCATGCAAAGACAGCTTTTCCACAGAAACATGTTGACATGTCCTAGAAAAAAGCTCAGGTCAGTGGTAGCTGAATTTAGTTTTAGGGTCTTCAACCTGATGCTTACAAACTGTCCTGACTTACTGACATAAATGAACAGAACATAGTCATTATGAATGTCATTAATCAGGGATAAGTATGGAGCAAAGATTTTTAGGATGGAAGTGTAATGTTTCCGTACTTTACGACAAGTCAAAATATCTGCAATAAAGAAAAGCAAATGCAGTTTGACGAACTCACAAAATTCACACCGTACCTCTGCCTAATATCAACCTAAGCAGAGGTGACTGAATATTACTACTTTATACTACCTAATACTTCTATTCAATTACATTCCAGGAACAAAATACTTTTCAAACCACTTACCTGATCCATCCTTATAATCACTAGCTTAGATTCAAATTGTAATTCCACAAACAAAGTCTGTAATCATTATATAAAATTGGAGGCCATGCTATAGACCAAACTACTATGATACACGAAGGATTCACGAGATATAGATCAGTGGTACAAACCTAACACTTGCCTTTCTCCATGAGTTTATCTACGAGTTACCATTTCCAAAACCTCCTGGCTTGTCTTTTGGAGAGAATTAGCCATTCTAATAATAGTGTTTATTTATGGGCAAATGTTCCACCAAAACAAGGTGGGTAATGGAATGTTGTTTTTCTCTTCACTGTCTATAAAGCTTGCTCAGAGGGAACCCTTAGATTTGTTGGGGTTTCTCTCCTCTTTAATATTCTATAGTCTTCACATGACAGTTTGAAGTGCCTTAAGATAATGTATATTCTGACTTGGCACTGTATAAATAAAACCGAATTTATTTGAAATACATGTATAAGTTACACATGTATAAAGTTACTCCACTTGACTGACATTAAAGTAATGCTTACATGTACACGTATGACTGTTACAACTCAATAATAATAACAACTAATGTATGTTTTAATTGTAATCAATAAATGCTAGTTTTATTGACTTGCAGAAGTGAATATTATAAATCTGTGTAAAGTTTTCTGCATGTGTAGTTGCAAGACCTGCAACGATTTGTTTGCCAACTATCAACATAATTAATTAACTATTTTTATTATTGATTAATTTATTTGTGTATTCCAGCTTCTTAAATGTTAGTGTTTTTATTCTTCTTCTTTCTTCCTCTATGACAGTATACTGTATATCTTTAGGTTGTGGACAAAACGGGATATCTGAGACATTTGTCATCTTGAACTTTGGGAAACAATGCTGTTTCTGCTTTTTCCAGGACAAACTACTCAAGAAAATAATCAGATTAACAGACAATTAATATAACCGTTATTTACAGCGCTAGCAGTAACAATATGCTGCTTATGACATGATTATATCATCACCTGTGTTTTTAGTACGCGTGTTAATGTCATTCATTGATCTTGGAAGACTTCAGGATGAAATCAACTGATAAACGTACTGATTTGAAAGTGTTGTGCTGACTTGTCCGTTGACTGTTCAAGAAAACACAATCAGGGCGGAGAAAATAGTCCCAAACAGACAGTATAACGACTGCACTACAACGACAAGCAAAACGCCAGAAATCTCAGTTTGATAACTGCCCCGCGCCTCCAGTTAGCTTAGTGTTAGCCCCGGCTAGCTAAATGCTAACGAGTTAGCAGAGTGTAGCAGACGTTAGCTCTTTAGCAAACTACCCTTATATGAGTAAACATTAGCTCGTCTCGAAACACAAATTAACACGGGGAAACTGTCGCTGTGTGGTGGGCATTAAGAGTTATTTCCACATGTCGATGTTAGCATGTGTCCCTCCTGTCTGTCCACGTGTTTATAAGCAGCACAGCAGCCGGTCGGATGTAAACAATGGAGCACTTTAGTCCCAGACACACATGAAGGAAAGCAAATAAATAGAGATGAAGTATCCCTATACAAAGCTGCCACTGTGTGAGTTTAATATTTAATGTCAGTAAGCGTAGGCTCACCTTTACCATCAAATTGGAGAGGTTCAGGTGTCCGAGCTGCTCTTTCGCTTCCAGCCAGAAGGAGAAACACAAACAGCTTCCGGGTTTGTCCGAGGAAAATGAGTTGGCCGACCGTAACGTTTCACTCCGTCAGCCAAAGCAGCGATTATAGGGATGTTTGAAACAGTGCAACGAAGCGCCAGCCAGAAAGCTAAAGTGTCAGACTGGATTTTAGGATTTTAGTCGGCCCAAGACCCACCCAGCGCTGATAATTTTTAAAAACAGTCTTCTTCACAACTTATTTTGCAGTCCGGTGTCAGTTTGTTGACCAATCTTTGCGAGATGTGTGAAAACTTTCTGAACAATTGTCTCCCTCCCAAACTCACAATGTTTAACTGTTAGCTGAGGAAGGTAAACTGCATTTCAGCATTTTTAAATCCCCAAATTTTGTGTCAAAAATTATGATTTGACCCTAATATTCCCAGTAGTAGTTTTGGCTCCGAAATCTGTCCAATGAAATAGGCCTATACCAATGTGATGTCAGTGTGATGTTTGCACACCTAGTTTTGATCTAATTACCTAACTAGATCATAATCCTTTAATTTTCTGAAATAAAAACAGTCTGTTGTTTTGCTCTGATTTAATCCCCTGTAGATTATAATGATATAATATCCTGATATAAAAGGAGTACATAGAGTCCTTCTAAAATGACAGGGTTATCAGTATCACTTTCATTGTTATCATTCCTTGCATAATACTATACAACTTACAACTTATCACATGCAACACTGAAGTCCTGGGCTTTTGATTACAACCTCAACATCAATCACCACAATAAGACTCAATCATGACATCTGCAAATCAGAAATATTGCTAAGTTCAAACCAGTGCTCCAGAAAAACATTGATGAACAGCATATCCAGGCCCTTATATTCTTCCACTTGGACTATTGTAACTCACTATTCACTTGCCTTAACGATGCAGCAATTGCTGATTTACAGTTAATTCAAAACTCAGCAGCAAGACTACTCACAAATACTTGTCACAGGTAACACATTACTCCAGTCTTGGCTGAAATACAGTGGCTCTTCATTCGTTTCTGAATTCAATTTAAAATTCTCTTGATTACCTTTGAAACTTTTACATGGTCTGGTTCCAGTCTACATCTTGGAACTTTTAACCCCTTATTCTGCACCTAAACCCCTGAGATCCTTCAGATCAGAGAATCAATTACTGGTAAAAATTTCACGGTCGAGCCTTAAAACAAAGGGGGACTCTCATTCTTACCAGCTCCAACACTGTGGGCCAACCTCCCCCTTACAGTCAGAACAGCTCCGTTCAAAAGAGTCACCTGTACAGAAAGACATTTGTAATGTTTCATCATTTTCTAGTGTTTTATTATTGCCCTTTTAATGATTGCTGTCCGTACTAATGTTCTTTCTTTTAATGTTTTGTTGCTGCTTTTTAAGGATCTGTACATTTTAATGTTTTGTCAAGAATCCTGTAATTCCAGTTTTGAAACGTGCTATAGAATTACAGTGATTGTTATTATTATTACTATTATTATTATTATCATTATTGGCAATAACCCAACTTCATACAGTTTGAGGTGTTGTTCAGACTACAGTGACATAAAAAAACGTTCTGTTTTCGTAGAACCAATCTTGAAAATAAAAGATGTGGATTGTGCTGGCAGCCAAAAGGTTGGAGATACTGGTGATGTAGGCAGTGGCATCCCTGTTCCACGTCTCCTTTCCCATTAAATACAGCACTTATTAATACTTGCAAGAAAACAAGTAATCTGAATAACAGTACTAGCTGAGTTCTATTGTTATGCAAAATATTTTCAAGTTATGGTGGATATCCTTTGTGCTCAGAGAATACCCTGAAACTACATTACTGTGAACTGTGTGCGCCTCGTCTGATTATAAAACATCATTATCAAAGTTGACAGTGAATAGTCAGCTGGGCTGCTTTAATTCCAAGACATCATATTTCTTCCTGCAGACAAAAGATCTAGCAGGACTGGATACTGTTTGTCACCACAGACTATTCTCCCTCTGATGAATGCTTCCTCAAAAAAGCACAAATATTAGCTATGAAATGTCAGAATATGTACATGAGTGCACTGGGTGTATGCATGCATGTCTGAGTGACTAGTATGGACCTTCAGGCCTGCACTATTATTACATGTTGATGGGAATGTAAATCCATATGTAAATGTAATTCAACAGACTGGCTATCGCCATCAGTCATATTTATAACATGTAGCATACAGCAAAATTATGCCATCCTGCCTCTCATGCAGACTGTGTAACATTAACATCCATCTTTTTCTCTCCTTCATATCAAGAGAATAATTGTGAACTCCATATATCCAACTATAACCGTTGCCATCATAATAATAGCGAGTGAATGGTGTTATGATAGGGAATCAGAGGGTGAATGCCATCTGATTCGCGAGGTTTCCCCATGCGTGTCATCACAGGAAAGGCCATCACAGAGTTGGATTGTTTCCTTCCAAAGGTTAGACTGAACCTCATGTCACAACACTATCTCCTCTTTTGACCCATGTGCACATCTGACAAACACACACTTGGTCACATGTGCATCACTTCAGAAAACACTATACTGACTTTTATTAATTTTCTGGAGACTATCCATAACTAAACCTAACCTTGAAACTCGTCTTACCCTTAAAGTTTGATGATTTACATTATGTGGATTTGCTTTTTGTTCCCAAAAGGAAGAGATTTAGGTCCCCGCACCATTAGTAATACCTAGATCACACACACATGCACAGACATGCACACACACACACACACACACACACACACACACACACACACACACACATACTTAATATCCTGCATCTGTTTTGTTTTTGGGGAGTGGATATGGGGGCCCTCTGCCTCCTATGCTCCCCGTATCTCTGTAAATTGGATGCGGGTCCGGGATGCCTCACTGCCTCGGTGAAATTGTGATGTGACTGCCTGATTTTGGGTTCCATGCATTTGCTGGTATTTACTATTATTATTTTTTAAAAAGGTAGAGAAGGCCGGCTGAATGGAGGCGTTTGGTTGAGCGGTTCATCTCCTGGCCAGTGGTGCCCAGACCAGTGGCGTGTTGAAGATGGATGGATGGTGTCCGGGACGGGGATTTAAAGTTCCCCGATTTCCAATCACACATTCCAGAGGGGATGGTTCTGCCTGATGAATGATCTTTATTGAGGTGAAGGAGTTAAAAGAAGCATGTCATTGCTGTCATTTGATGGTGTTTGTATGTACCTTAGTGGCTCCTTCTTCCATTTGCCGCCAGACGTTGCAGCAACCCTTCCTCTGCAGTGTTTTTATCAAAACAGGATTCTCATCAACCGCTTTGATGTATTGGCAATATTCTGTAAGTGATGGTCATTTGTGTACAGAAGTGCTTGTCTGAAGACCCAAAAAAAAGCACCAATTCTGTTGTCTGTGTCCTCTTGGCTTGGCTTTAGTCAGTGCAATGAGACATGTACGATTTGTGCAAAATTCTGCCCAACGTTTTGCTTTTGCTGGTACATTTTGACTTCTGCAGTTAAGTGCATAAGACTAGCTAAAGCAACTAGTAATTATAGGTTGGCAGGACAATCATTGGCAACTAATTTTGATATTTGATAAGTTATTTGAGGTCTTTGAAGCGTAAACTAAAAAAATCAGTCAATATAGCATTATATTCCTCTGTGATAGTGAATATAATATCTTCTATGCTTTATTTGTTTTCTACAGTCTACAGATCACATAAATGAGGAGGTGAGAAAACATTAAGTAGATTAATTTTAAAAATTGATAATAATAGTTGGAAGTCTAGAGATTATCGTGAAATGTCTGAAATACACGTCCAGAGTCTTCTCAGATGTAGGTTTCAGCCGTGACCGGTTGCTCCAGCTTGTTTCAGTTCTGTAACTAACAGGAGGTCTGCTTCTCTTTCTACTGCTGGCACATGCTTCCTTGTTACTGTATGCATGTAAATACAACCATCCAGCCTGTATCAAAGCAGCCAGGCAGAAGGAATTTCCCCCTGCAAAAAAAAAAAAAAGAAAAAAGAGAGAGAGAGACAGAGACTTGCCCTGGATCAGCGGTTCTGAACAAAAATGGCTCCCATGCATCGCCCATATGGGGCCCTCTGTGCTGGAGTCATTCACATATTCCGGATATTACAGCGTTTGTGGAGTGTTTCACTGTCGCAGCGTCTCTCACACACATGCTGCCGTATCACTTCAGTGAAAGTTTGATCTTTTCAGTCACATTAACATAGGTGTTGTATTTTCATGAAACAGATATCGCAGCATCAAATAGCTTCGCAGGATAAGAAACTGATGGTGTATTAGAGAGATTCAGTAGATTCTGGAGTTAATATGCCAAGTAGAGCATGTACTAATCAGTGGCAAAGCTCAGAAGCAGGAAGAAACAAATGATAACGCACAACCAGAGGGGAATGATAGCTTGTCACAGGGGCATTGCTGGCAATTTGTACCACGTAACAGAATATTTCTTTGTTTTCTCAATCATATACTGAAAGTTTAGTGGGCGTTCTCTCTAGATTACTCAGCACCGACTGACCTCACCTTAGGGTGGATAAAATGTTCAATTGTCATCAATTGAGACATTGTTCATGGATAAAATAATCAGACCATATTCTGTCTTATTGACAAAATTACACATGACAAGCTAAAGTATCACACAGATGGAAAAATCATATAAAAATCCATTATTTAACAGTTCTGCTCATTGATTTGCAACACTGCCCACAATGACTTGACACACCCACAGATACTTAAGGTATAGATTCTAGGGATAAATGGCACAACAAAACATCTTGTTATGATGGCTATAAAATGTACAACATATTGACACAAGGTATTTATTGTCATATTTCAAATTGTCAAACTGAGATAGACAAGAAAAACTTACTGCTTGAAATTTTCTCCACTTGTTTGTACAACAGGGAGGTCCTCTTGTGATGAGAAGAAATGACAGATTTCTTTCATCACAGAGGCCGCAAAAGCAAAAAACTTGACCACCAGTGTCAGTGTCTGGACTCCAACAAGATGCCCCAGTGTTTCTGTATTTGAGGCACCTTTTATTGTCAGTAAATTTAACCCTGGTGCTTAAAATCCGTTGTTTGGAGTCTGTGACACTGACACTTTTGGAAAATAAATGCACTTGCACACTTGCAGTACAGGTGAAACACACAAACACACACCACACAAGAAACACTTTTTGTGAAGCTCTTTGATCAACAGTCTGTTCGTGCTTTCAGTAAAGGAATAAAAAAAAAATAACAAGAGAACAAGCCTAACAACACCTTTTCAGACTGGACCAAGTGACTTGTGTCTATGGGGATTAAATTTGTGAACAGAAGCTCTACACACACAAGGTCCCACATACACACTTCACCACCACACGATGCTACAACACCTCTTTCTCAGCTGCGAGTATAAAACCACATTGACAGGAGCCTTGTCCCCTCTTGTCGAATCGTCACGCTGAAATGTTTACCTTTACATACAAATGGCCTGGTGTCATGTTGTGTCACATAATGTTTCATGGACAAATAATGTGTCCCATTTCTCAATCCGTCCTGCAGCCCTTAAGCCCCCTTCTAGCCTCTATAGTCACAACAACACCCAGGCACCACGGCTGCAAAAAGAGAACCCTGTGTCGCCACAGTGAAGTGCCACTCTGAATTAAATCCCGGGGATATAGAGGTAAGCTCAATCAGCACTGTGGCTCTGAGTGTTTCAAGGAAAGCAAAGGCAAACACATGAGCACCAGAGGCAAGTTTTTTTTTTTTTTTTTTTTTAAATAAAAGCATTAGTATAGGTTTCTCTGTCTTAGTGTAAAGAAATCTAACACAAGGGTTATTATTATGCCAAGCCAAATGGAGCATTATTGAAACCATGCATGATGCGCTTCATGGTAGAAACATTCAGAAGGGCTTTTTGGGTAAGAAACTGCGTAAGGAGGTAGAGATTCAGGCCTTTTCATGAAAGCAGATTTATAACAAAGTTTCAAAAGAATTCAAGGATTTACCAAATGTAAAGCCAAAGAGACCATAGCCACCTAAAATAAAATAATCTAAATTGAACAAATCAGAGACTAAAAGAGTAAATTATCAGTTCTGAAAAATGAATGAATATAAGTTATATTTGTTTCAAAAACATGTGCTTGGGATACTTAAAATTAAACAGTTTATCCAGTAAAACAGTTTCCAACATAGTAAGAAATTTCTTGAATATTCTTTAACATTATATTGAATGTTTAAACATCTATTGTGAACATTTATGGCTGCAGTTAAATTGTATTTAGGAACAGTGTTTGAAAGTAACCCAAATACTATACCCAAGTCTAAATCTGAGGCACTTCTGCTTTGCTTTTCATTTTCTGATTCTTCTTTCTAATCCACGACACTTCAGATATAGAACTTTTTCTGCCCTGTATTGACATCTGGAGTTTCTTTGCAGACTGAAGGTTTACATACAAAATATATGAATATTTTTCTGAATAAGAATGCATTATTACAGATTGAGCCCAGCAGCATGGCGGTTAAAATAAGGTACACTTTGAAGCAGCTACAACATTAAACACTATAATCCAAAAATACAGTGTTTTTTCAAGAGTTTAACAAAAAAAAAATGAAAAAAGCATTCCGCAAACTGAACACGTATACTATTTAAAACACATACTTACACCTAAGTAACATTGTAAAGGCAGGACTTTTACTTTTACTCACTGTTTTTGAGCCTCTAAATAACATATGCAGATGCAATGTTTCATTTTCCTCACTGAAACTCGTTTGTCTGCATCCCTCCTTTGAACAGGCCTTTAAAGCTTTATCTTTGCTTGTAGTTTACACTAAATTTAAACGCTGTGCAGCAAGCCAAGAGTCCCAGAGAGGCAGGCAGCATCTCCTCCTGTGTTTACGTGTTTACTTATTGTTCTAATCGTCCCTTTAGTTCTTCTGCCTCGCGTTTTAATGCGATTCTTTACGGTTCCGCTCGGTCAGAGCGCAGGTCACCGATCCAACTACTCCCCCTCATATTAATTACATTAATTAGCACGGGGGATGGAAAACAAACAAATGATGATTAATATCTAAACTATGGCGAATTCTTTAAAGGGATCCAGTGAGCAGTGTAAATGTGGAGAGACACGTGAGGCTGCAGGAGAACCATGAAAGGATATTAGGGGGAGAAAAAAAAGAAAAATAGCAGCTCCTTGTCTAAGAGTGTAAAAAAAAAAAAAAAAAAAAAAAAGTATAAACAAGTACCAAATTTCAAAACACTGCTATAGGTAAAGTTTTGTATGCAGTGTGAATATAATTTTGCAATTTCCATGTACAAATTAATCCATATTTAAAATATATAAATATATATAAAAATGTCACTAACTTCTATTATGTCCATATTATTTACATACTAATTATTATATTTGAAAGCATTTATTTTATAATAATAAAATAAATATAAAAGTTTTGATGTACTATTTCAACTGTTTATATTTTGAAGGCCTATTTTTATGTTTAAAAAGTATTTTTTTCCTAAAATTCACATCCCCACTATGAACACGAATTGCCAGGTAAAGCTTAATTAAAACAAGTCTTGAGCTATGAATCACATTTCCCTCCAACTGCCACCGTTTTATTTATTAAGATTTCTAAATGAAAATTCCAACATAATGTCTAATTAATCTCCACTGCATTGCAAACTTGGCAGAGCAACCAAAAACTGAAAACTTAAGTGGAATATAATAACTTGGTTTCTGCAAACAGCTCAATGACAGATAAGTGTACAGTCTTTTCTGCGAGCTCACACGTTTCAGGAAATGCAGTGAATAATCCGCAGCCATGGCCATGCATACAGATTGAACTTTTGGGTCCATAAAAAGATAAGGATGACACGAGTCTGCCGAGGATTCAGAAACAGTAGCACTGACAATATATGTAGGCCTAATCATTATTAATATCCTGGTGAGTGACAGCAGCAGCAATATTAGCCAAAGTACATTTTCCACAAGACTCGAGTTACAAAGTTTTATACGTGAAAAGGCCAACATGTCGCCCACTTAATGCTAGCAGAAATCTCCTGTCTTCCAGTCCAGAGCAGCATAAGTTGGTATGTTCGTGAAAAAAAAGTCTAAAAATACATATTTGGGGTCTTCTCTTCGGGCTGGAGGTCGAAGTTTAGCCTCTTTTTGTGCGTTGTTTTGTCGCCTTTCACACGGAAACGTTAGTGTTTGTGTTTGGATGCTGGAGGGCGCGAGCCGGAGGTCAGGGTCGGAGTGTTGCAGCGCGAGACGACAAGCAGGGCAAAAATGGGTCGATGTCTCGCGCTTTGTTCCGCACTCAATAGTCTGCGGACTGCGCGTGAACTCTGAGACCCGCCGCTGTCTGGAGGACACGAAGAAGAAGAGGAAGAAGAAGAAGAAGAAGAAGCGACACTCCCACTACTCACAAATATCTGCTAAAATCTTAATTCACAATTTGGGTCCGGTCCGGTAAGAATTTGTGCTGAAATGTTGTGTTTTTATCTACACAAAAGTGCCTGACTGAGGCTGTTTGTCGTGTCTTTTCCACGTATTTTCACATGTGAGCTTGTGCATATGGTGTCTCACCACAGAAAAATTATTCCGGTTATTTTCGGCTCAAGCTCGAGGCCATATCACAATTTCTCCCCCAAAGACACACGTTCACGGTCTCAGCTTTTCTCGTCAACAGAAACGTGTAAACTATAACTAAAGAGTGACCAGGCAAGGAAAAGAGGAAACTTTCTGTTATGGTTTTTTTTTTTTTTTTTTTTTTTTTTTAAATTTTGAGTCTTCAATTTTCGAGGTTTTGGTTTGTCTCGAGTCTAAAACAATGCGGTGTTAAATCTTCTGAGTTGGTTCAAAATGACTGCAAAAACCCGACTGAAGAGTCAACCAGAGCGCACATGTTTAATATCATTGTTCCGCCAGAGAATAAAAGTTCTCGACGAGAACCAAACAAAGCGGTGAGTATCAGTATGAGTGGAAATTTTCAGTTGGCAAATTAATATTTAAATTCAATGTTATGCGCTCACAGGTGTGTGTCTGCGAACAATCAGAGCTGAGGAGCGGAACTATCCGTTTTGTAACCAACACTTTGCGCACAGTGCATGCAGGAGGAGAAGGCAGCCCTCTCCACCTGCACGGGTTGAAGCTGTAGCTCTGTGTGTCTGCACCTGCTGCTGCTGCTCCAGTGTTTCAGTCCGTGCGTAATGCGTAAAGAGCACCGTGCGTAACAGGTGTATACCGACTGAGGAGACAAGTTTGGAGGAACTCTCACAAGGGCTCTCTGGAAGACCCAGAAAAGACACTGAACAAAAATACGCTTAATGAAAAATTTTTCTCTTATTCCTGAGTTAATCAAAAGAGAGCAAAACGTGCGCTGGCTTTTACGCATAGCTAGACTGTAATTTAATGTTACCCACCAACGTCCAGAGCTATCAACGGGGTGTGTGCCAGAGGAAATGAATCTAACATAAAAGAGGGAAAGACTGAGAGAGGGAGAGCGGGGCGGGGGCGGGAAAGTTTAGTAAAGTGGAACTTGGTAACAGATGCGAGTGAGGGGGGCGCGGCCCTGCAGGGAAGGGTGGAGGTTGCATGTCGTGTGTATGTATGCGTGGCCGCGCATGCTAATACGTGTTCGTGCGCGCGCGTGCGAATTGCATTGGTGTGTGCGAGCTCGTGCAGGAAAAGGACAGGACATGAGCGCACATTGAGAGAGCGGCTCTTTTACTCGGCGTGATCATTTCACGCTTCCCCCCGAAGCCTTTTTTCCACCTAAAGCGTTTAGTTGCAGCTGACTGAGCACTTGCAGGGAGTGCAATAGGGAGCGGAAGGGTCGAATTATTTCAACCTACAACTCGCCCCAAAAGTACTGTAGGACGAAAGAAAAAAAGAGAGAGGGAGAAGAGAAAACAGTGCCAGAGAGGGAGAGAGAGAGGGAGAGAGAGAGAGAGAGAGAGGAAGATAGGGAGACCCTGGAAAAAGTTTTTTGTTCTTTTCCTTTTTTTCCTCCCTCCATCGCCTCCCCCTGTTCTAACCGGGTAACATGGACCAGGGGCCCAAGAGTCCTGCACTGCGGCTGGGGAGAGCAGGTAGGGTCGCACCGGCTCACTCGAGCTTAATTTCACTTTTATGAAGAGTTGAACTTAGCTTGTTGTCGAGGGAACTCTTCTTGTGGTGTTTGTCCGTTTTTGTTTTTGTTTTTTTTGATGTAGTGAAAGTTTAAAAGTTGTGGAACTTATTTATGGATATGTAAGCTATTGCAAATGTTTCCTTTTTGACTTTTCGGTGGTGTATTGAGTTATTTGAAGTATTACAAAGTTTTCTGAAGTTGCCCTGGATGACGAAAAATAGGAAAAGCTTAAGTATAAACTCACTTTAAGAATTTTTGTCTTTAGTTTGTAACTTTTTTGATGAAACATTCCACTCAGGTTGATCATCTGGTTTAATCCTCATTTTTGCTGTAATCAAGAAAGTCGTTAGACTTTAATTAAAACTGGAGTAAATGTGTATATTTTTTTTAATGTGGGGTTTATATTTTTGCTAGTTTGAAATATAATTAACTGTGATGTCAGTAAAGGCTTTTTAAAGACTTTTTTAAATTATATTTTTTCACATTTGAAATGTTTGGCACTGTGTGCTGCAGAAAGTGACTGAACTTGTTGGTTTTGTGAGTCATTGTGTGTCAGTTAGACTAGTTGGTCAGTGCACCATAACCTGCGAGGAACATTAATACCAAGAGTGATCTTAATAATAAAAATCACAGTGCATTTGGAAAAGCTCGTGGCTGCTATGTGCGGTTTTCATGTTTGTTAAATGTCTGTGTTAAACAAAAACCGGCCAGATGGTTCTTTGAGATGATGATGTGGAAGTTCTTTGCTTTGTTTTATAGTTTGCGCACAGTAGTTGACGACCGTTGAAAAAAATATCTGCCTCCTTGACGGTTTTCTTGGTGTCTCCATTACTTTATTCAACAGGTTAATCTCCTATAGACCTATTCATAAAACAGCGGGGTCTGGTACAGCAATGGATCAGGCCATCGACCTTGTTATGGCACCCAATGGATATCACATCATTTCATATTGCTGCCCGCTGTGTCTGCATTGATAAAACGTCGTTTGTCATTAAGAAACTGTGGGCAGGTGATCAGCCTCTTTGAACGGGAAATGCTTGCGCTTCATGCAGCCTCTTCTCCGGAAAAGCAAACACCTGATTTAGTGATGCCCCTGCTAGCTTACTACTGAGTTTATTGCAATGAACGCATAGTGGATGTTTAAAACATTTTTGGAACAATATTTTACAATAGGTTCAACTACGTTAAGTGATGTTTTACACGTCATTTTCGTAATATTGTGACAAGGAAGTGTGTTCAGAACCCAACACCTTGTCTCATAATAGAAATAAATTAGCTTGTGCCCGGCCTTCTATGGAAATTTCTCTTCCAACGATGCCAGTGGTCTGTAAGACAAATAATGCCTCCTTTGCAGCCTTTTGTGGAGTGGGCCTAACTCCTGATAAAGCAATGGGATTTGTAGCAATTGGATAATAACCTTTTTAACCACTGAGGAAATCAGAGTTTAAAGGAGGCCCTCCCCCGTTGATGTGTAAAGTCTTTAGGGCCCAGGGCCTATACCTACAGCCTCTCCATTTCCTGACACTTTAAAATACGTGCTCGGGGTACAAAGGGGAATCAGCGAGAATGAACGTGGATCTAATCAGGCCTCCTCTGTTCCCGCCCTGCAGGTTGGCAGTGCGTAAAAGCGCGTTCTTTGCAAAGAGCAGGGCCGCTGTTTGTGTGGGGGCAGCAAGCTACGTTAAATTATTAATAATGAAAACAATTAGACGTAGCTCACATCTGCTATGATCCATTAATGATTTTATTTTAAAAAATTTTTTTTGCATAAGCTTTCCAAAAATGTGACATCCTTCTTATGTCAATTCTAACAATAAAATAAAGGTACATTTAGATCCCTGTCCATATCTACTGTGGGGACAAGCCTCTTTTGTGTGTCCAAACTGTATGAAAACCGCGATTCGTGGCTATTCAGGCTTCGTGCAGCTTTCATTTTCTGATAAGGAGTATTTGATTCTCCATTCCTAAAAGTCTTTGCTAAAACGCGTACTAAAGCCTGCAGAATACAAGTCAAATAGATGCTGCGCCAGTGCGCAGCGAACACCAAGAGAAGCTGCGATAGAGGGAGAGAGAGATGGAGGATGGAAGACAGAAAGGGAGGGGAGAAAGAGAGAGAGAGAGAGAGAGATGACCTCACATGGCACATAGCCTACATTCGTTTTGACCTCAAGTGCCCCATCGTAACACAGAACATGAGCCGATATAATGACCAGCAAGGGCCGTATATTCCACCTGACAGATGACAGACTGGTCTTTACTTGCTTTATCAAAGAGCCAAATGATTACAAATAAGTCCATCTGATCAGGCCTCTGCATGGAAGAAGGAAGCAGTCAGTGATTTACCTGCTCGGCTCCGCCTCGAGACTTTCCTGCAGTCCATATATTTTATTTATTAGTTATGACTTTTATATTTTATAAGCAAATGGAAACTTAAGAAGAGATACGGGAGCTTTCTCATTATGTTTACAGTCAGCGGGCGTGTAATAAACGAGCTGGTAGAGTTAACATGCGCTATTAATTTTTCATTGCTTTTTCGTTTCGAGGCTCGGGCGTAAAAAAGCAAAACAGCCGAAGCTTTCATGGTGAATGGAGGGAAGGGGAAAGGGAGAGGAGGAAAGAAAGATGGAGCACTTAAACAACAACATTGGCTCCAATTTGCCTCCAAATGATTATCACAGCTCAACCACATTCTTACTAATGTTTAAGAAAGTATACAGACCCTCTTCCTCCTCCTCCCCCACGACCCTCCCATCCTCCCATTTCCAACACTGGAGAGGTAATGAAATATGGTAATGGATTTGGATCCCCGGATTAAAGTCGTCCTACCCTGATGGAAGTTTTCTCCAAATTTCCAACCCTAAAGCAACAACAATTTGTATACATGATTGATTGTGTTTGGATTTTTTAATTGCTTATGTATTTAATTTGCAAATCGGAGAGACAAGAACGACGGCTGCAATTTACTTCTGTGAGGAAGAGAAGCGCTCGTGTCTATATCTCAATAAATAAATTTTAAAAAACACAGACTGGCTGCAGAGAAGAACAAATATGATTGAAACAATAAAATATATTTTAAAAACCGCAAAATGTGATATGATTGTGGGTTTGAGTCTCTGTTTGGAGAATCCAAGAGCCAAATATTCTGCTCTGGCAATGCAAAATATTATTTATTTAATTTTATAAATGTATGTGAAGAGGGGAAAAACAGAAGTTTCCTTTTTTGAAAATATGCACTTTGTGTTATGTATTTAAAAATGCCAAGTAGTCTACGAATTTCTCACTTTACAGAGTATTTTCTTGCAGCAGTATCTCTGCCATTGTCAGTCTACATTTGGTCATTTCGTTCTTGTGTGGCCTAAATTCAGGCCTAAAGGTTGATTACACACGATCCAACTCTTTCTCTATTGTTTTTAATCACATCTTAGTCTATCTGATTTTATCCTCTTTTAATAGAAAAATGGCAAAACAAAATCCAAATTAAGCAGGTTTGCTGTCTGCCAGGTTTGCATGAGGCCTTATAATTGATGAGTGTTCAGTAAAGAGATGTGAAATATGAATGAGGATTAGTGGGAATGTTGGAAATGGGGTTTACTGTCAGTGGATTAAAGGGCACGAACATGGAATCAATGAAGATTCATGAAACCACATTTAGTGCTGAAGATATTGGTTCAGACAAACAGCCAATGTTTCAGTGGTCCTGTGTGTCTCGGATTAACAGGTTTTTGGGGGTTTTTTTGGTCAGTTTGGGACTCCAGTGGATTGCTTGGAGGACTGTTAACTTCCAGCATGCTGATAGTAAAGTTCCTGTACATGTCTTGTATTTGCAAGTGTGTGTATCTGCGTGCACGTGCGTGTGCGTAAGGACACATTGTCCAAGGCTGAACGCCCCCTCGTGGTTTCTCTAGTAAACATCGGTAGTAAGACGACTTCAAACATAAAGGAGGAAAACCACCGGAATTCAGCTTTTTCTAACATTAATTTACATGGACAATAGTTCTATTATTCTATAATACTCTTTTCTAAACAACAACTCGAGAGTGTGGCTTTTTTTGTAGGATTTAAAGTAGTTTTTGGGGCACTGAGGGCTTCAAAAATGAGCCAGTTTAATACTCAGAGCAGAAATGCACATTATGGAAGTAGGAATCTAAAGAAACCAATGATGCAGACGAAGAAATTTTCAAATATAAAAATCAGAAAATTACACAAAACTCAATAATATCGTACACTGACCTTTTCAGAAACAGATGTATTGCCTTGAGGTACATCAAGCACGTAAGTCTTTTGAGGATAAACCTGAAAAAGTGAGGAAAATAAGGTAAACGTTGTGGATGCTGTTTATTGAACCACTGCGAACAACAACTTGCCAAATTACGCCAAATGTAGTATGTTTAATGGTGCTGTTCTATAGGGAGAAATGCTCTCCAGTATAGCCTCTAAATGTGTCTAATCTAAGGGTTAATATGTGCAGTGTATATATATATATATATATATATATATATATATATATATATATATATATATATATATATATATATATATATGCACCGAGGAGCTAAAATGATTAAATGTCGAGAAACAGGAAGAAGGGAAATAACACTTTTTAATTTGGCTCATGCTTTAGGCTATTTGTGTGGTTAATATTACAGGGGCGAGGCTTTGATATGCCCTCTCAAATCAGGTGGGACGCACATGTATTGAATCCCCCCCTCTCACAGTTTGGAGTGTAAATGCGGAGCTCGCCAATTGCATTTCATTAAAAAGCACCTCCGTTTGGATCCGCAATCAATTAGTTAATGAGTGGCAATGCATGTTTCATAGGTTGTCTCCCAATTCTCCCCAAGCTAAAGATTTATAACATTGTGCTGAAGGATGGAGGGAAATACAGAAATTATGCAGGGCCAATTGTTTTCATAATACTTGACAACTCTGGCCAAAAGATGGTTCACAGAATTGAAAGATTTTTGGAAATTTTGACTTAAATGCGTTTCATAAAAATGCTGCGGGCCTACAAAAGCTACCTTTTCCTTAATATATTTTTTTTTACTTTTCTTACAGCTACCAATAATACAGAAAGATGGACAACTGCAGTTTGAGTTCTTGAGTATTTATAAAGCCTTGCTGCAACTAAGCCTCATTTTTAGTAATACTCAATTAATTAGCCATTTAATATTGACATGAATAAATTGAGCGCAAATGGGTATAAAGGCATTAGGTTTTTTACTTCGTTAATTGAAATTAAACATACGATCATCTACTCCCCGAGCCGAGCGTCGCCTCGCCGCGCATCCTCATTGGCGGGCGGACAAAGCATGCGGGGCGTCATTGGCCCACGGGATTCGCCGCGGCCAATCACAGTCAAGCCCCGCCCGGTTCCGCCTGGGGTTGGCGGTGACGTGGCGGCGGGACTCGCGTCGTGATTGGCTGAGCTCCCCGTGAGTGACGTGCGGCTGGCCGGCGCGTGTAGGTTAGGGTTCCAGGGGGTTGGGAGCGCGGGCGCTGTCCGCACGAGAGCAGGTCCTGAAACGCGCCGTGCGCCACCGTGGAGTCAGGCAGGCGCAGGCAGCTGTTCACCGTACAGGTCAGAGAAGCCCGTCTGTGCGCACATTTACACCGCAAGCGTTTGGCGTCCAGTGGCTTCCAGCGCGGAGAAAAAGTGCCGTTTTTAATTTTTTTTTGGGACTGGACTGTTCCCTTTTGCTCCGTCTCCAAAAACTCACAACATAAACCGGGAGTCCTGCAGCAGTGAGTCCTGGTCCACACAGTGACCAAGAGCTGCTTCTCGTTCATACAAGCAAGACAACATCTCTCAACTCAGCTCCAGTAGTTTTTACTCCAACCAGAGAGTGACTTTTTTAATATATTTTTTGCTGCGTAATTTTCGTTTTTTTTTCTTCTTCTTCTTTTTTGGCACGGTGGGATATGAGACTTCAAGATGTGAGCAGTCATCCGCGCTCACTCGCTTTATTGAGGGGAGATAACCAAGTGTTCATGTGAGACCAACTGCTGGGGACGATTTATGACAAGAAGAAATGTGCAGAAAAGAACCCGGAGCAAAAACACACCCAACAGTGGATCTGTAACGAATATTTCCCCCCCCTTTCAGCTCAGTTTTTTAACTTATTTTTATTTTTGTATTTTGAAATATTTCTGCACAGACTGAGAGGAGAAAGTTGAGCCTCCATCGGTTCAGGGGTCACGGTCAGCGGACCGAGAAGGAGAGAAAAGAGGGAAGGCTACTTTGTTCTGCCTTTTTTCTTTCCTCTTTGAAACTGTTGCATTTTTTACGTCTTGGGACTGGTAGCAGCTTGGTGTTGACGAGCAGCTGAAGGAATGAGCACCACCGCTGTCGTTTCCCTCCTCTGGTTTCGGAGACGCCTGAACAGAGCCGCTGGTGTGTCCCGTCCCCATGAGGAGGGGGCCCGTCTCTGATTCGCATTTTTTGGCACCATTTCTTTCTTCCCTTTCACCTGCAAATCTCCACTTTTCGATGTTTTGATATCGTTTTTATGAGTTCAACTCAAAGCGCACCGTGTCACATTTTCAATCAGTTAAATTTTCGTTGTTTAAATTAGGCATAAAAAAGTTTTGTTTTGTTTTTTGAAGGGAACTGGCAGCCTTGCGCTTTTTCATTCATTGGAGGTCACGGTTTGTCAGTATATAGTGGCCGACTGAAGCGGGGCGTCCGGTGGCATTTTTCAGTCCCCTCACCGGGGCCCTGCAGCTCAACCGTAGCGATGGAGATTCACTGTAAGCACGACCCGTTTGCGGCAATGCACAGTAAGTTTATACGTTTATAATTTCCTCCATCTGCACGATCCCATCTGCCCTGAACCAAGCCAACCCCCAGACCACCAAGTCATAATAAGCACGCACCATACACTGCATTCTTTTGAGTCTTAAAGTCTGTTTTTTATTGTATCCGACTGATACTATAACAAAAGCAAACAAATTTTAAAAACTGCATTTAAATAAAAGAGAACTCGCATTTCGCTCACAGAAACCAGCCTGTTCCAGGATGTTTGCAAAAATGTTTAAATGTTAAATCTTTACTTGAAGAAGCTGAAATCATTTCTCAAAAATCTCAAAACAGTCTGAAAGTAAATTTGTGGTGCAAATAAATTTGGCCTCCATTTACTGGCGCATGTAGGCATATTTTTCTGAAAAAAAAAACAAACACAAATGTTTACTCCTCTAAACTGCTTTTAATGTGGATATTTTTTGCAGTGTTTCAACCGTGAATATATACAAATCTTTAAGCTGAAATAATTCATTTTGGATTTTTCTCCCATTTCTGCATTTGATGTTTATACAAGCAATTGCCTTTTCAATGTCTTATCATTGTAGTTTTTAAATGCTCACAGTGAATGTCGAGCAGGTGTACACTGACTTGAGTTATGCATGGGATGAAACGCTGAGGCGATTTTGTGAATCGTGTGGTGAAATGTAGGCGATGTAGGCCTGCTTTGTGTTGTGTTTGTTGCTGCTTTGTGACGGACGGTTTGCTGTGTTTTCCTCCTTTGAAGGGAAGACGAGGTGCAGGGGTCAGAGAGGGGGAAAGAGAGTGAGGGAGAGAGATATGGGGGAGAGAGAGAGAGAGCGAGAGAGACCCACTGGGGTAACAAAGTACGACTAAAAGCCGAACTTGATCCAGAAACAGTAACAGTGGTTCTAAGTCAGACAGACACACAGTGCGCACTTTACGCACAAACTGAGCACTTTACACACAGGTGCAGACTGAGATATGCGCAGGTTTTATGATAATAACAGCAATAATGAATCTCAGGTTCAACTCAGCCTCAGTTTCTTGCTCGAGGACACTTCAGCTGAGCAGCTCCAGGCAGGGCCATGCATGCATATAAAAGGGGGACACAACTTGGTCACTCAGTCGTGACATGGCGGCCCCTGCTTTGTTTTTTCACTTCACTTTGCCCCCCCCCAAAAAACTGGCTACCTCCCCTCTCACTGACCTATAGAAATAGCCTGTATGTGTGTCAATGATGGAAAACCAGCACTTTAAATTTTCATAGTTCTAAAAATTTAAAGGAAAACCTGCTCTATAATCAGGCAATAGGTCCTATTGACTGTATGGCACAGCTAACTAAACTCCTATATCTAACTAATGGAATTATTCTAATACGCTCAGATACAGTCAACACCAGGGATTGGCTGTGGAGGCCCAAATACAGAGCAAACAATGAAATAAAAAAACTTTACGTGTACTTTAAACAAGCTGAGATTATGCACATTTTTATATATAAATGTGATCCTCATATTCGCAACCTGCAGTGTGGCTGCGCATGTTATATTTTGTCTTTGCGCTCAAAACTCCAATAAAACGTCCCTACAAGCATTTCAGCGCGTAATAGATTATGCATTCTATATTTTATTGCACTTTAGTCCCGGAGAGAACGCGTGTTATGTGACTGACAGAGGTTCCCACGGTGTGTTATCCTGCAGGATTAAAAAAAAAAGAAAAGAAAACCGCACACGCGCGCGCGCGCGCGCACACACACACACACACACACACACACACACACACACACACACACACACACACACACACACACACACACACACACACACACACACACACACACTCGTCCAAAAGCTAGAACGAATCACGTTTCCTCTTCCCTGCCGTTTCACCAAAGGCAATGATCCGCGGTGCTGACGGTAACAGCGGAGCTAAAGTTATATATGTCAAAGCCCGGAGACGCTTTAAAACGATTACACCCAAAAAATGTCAAAGGTAGAGAGAGAGAGAGGTCGGGACGAATCGACTGTGACGCGTGGAAATGTTGTTGCGCGAGTTTGGATGTGCGCTTTGTGCCTCTGCGTGTGTGTGTGTGTGTGTGTGTGTGTGTGTGTGTGTGTGTGTGTATAAGAGTTTCATAAAACAGCCTGAAGTCCACGAGTGTGTGTGGTACGGAGTTTAAATAGTGTCTTTAAAGCGGAATTCTAAAGTGTCGCGTTTTGTTCCATATAAAACGAGGTTATTTAGTGTTTCGCAGCACAAATTTACGCACCGAGTGTGCAGCTGTGTGCTCACACCATATGTAGTTTTATTTTTAAAAATCTGATTGTTATCCCTACAGAGAGGCTGCCCTATTATTTTTTGTTGCACATCCCAAATTACTTTCATTTTGGGAATAACCGTATTTCATAAAGCTGGTGGGAAAAGTGAATATGTGATATAATTCGTAAAACAGCCTCCTGATTGCAACTTTGCTAACTTTAAAGAGTCATTTCTACCACGAGCAACCATATATAGCGGGGATATTTTAAAAATCTAAGGCAGGTAATTGTGATGATAATGAGCTGAATTTCATAATCACGTATTGTAATGGTAATGGAGGCATGCTGAATATTAAGCAGGCGAGGCTGTGGCCTACCTTAGTGGCTTACGTAGAAAATATAAGTGCGACTCTGAAGATAGAACAATTGCAGACAATATGTGGGGGGAAAATGCATCAGTCCTAAACCAACAGACTGAATCAAAGCTTTATCCTGATCAGTGTCACAGAAAAATGAACTAGAAAATAAAATTTATAAATTCTCACATTTTTTACGACTTCTTCTCTTGGGAATCTCTGCAAAACAGACTGATTATTTATTAACAAGCTTCCCAGAGCCGCTTTTCCTCGACAAAATATTAATTATGTGTCAGTCCACGAAAAGAAAACACAGAATAACTGCATGCGTCCAAAACGCCTGTCTGGCGCATCTCACAGATCTGTTCAGTGTTTGTTCAAGCAAATTTGCTTCATCTGTATTCTCGCAAGCAACTTTCCAAACAGGTTTCCAGTCAAAAGTAATTTCTAAATGTTTTTTTTCTTTCTTTTTTTTTCCAAGACAGAGAACAGACGGGGGGGGGGGACCGGTGGCGTTTTTGTTGCGATTTCTCTTTTGCTTTATTTTTGAACCGTCAGGCCGTGACAAGGCAGATGAGAGATGTGAGAGAGAGAGAGAGAGAGAGAGAGAGAGAGAGAGAGGTTGGTGGACAGAAGGGAAGAGAGAAGGGAGAGAGAGACACTGAGGAATGCAGCGGGAAGAGAGAGACAGAAGCCTAATGGACCTTATTTTCTGGATGGGGGAGCTCGAATATATTCTCCTTTATCTCTGTATTTTTTCCTCCCGGAAACAGTGAATCAATCAAACAGTTAAGGAGGTGCTGGGCTCTTAGGTCAGCTCCTATAAAGGGTAAATAAATAAAATACAACAGGGATGCATAATGACCACTGGTCCCCTGACTGTCTCTGTCCCTCTCTGATTCAGGAGGATGAAAATGAAGCTGCTGCCTCTGCCAATGCTTTGCCCCTCTAGAGACTCAAGGTTCGGCTTTTATAGAAAGACCCTTTAAAGCCAAGACCCCTAATTTGGCAAAATCTTTGTTACTAATTTGCAACAAAACCTCCTGAGCTAGCCCGTGTTGATTGAATTTCTAGGAGCAAGTGGTTAATTTGTTTGGTCAATGGGATGAATTGTTGGACTTCAGTCACTAAACTCACCCAGCTGCAAGGGAACGTCACATTCTTCAGTGCTTTAACTTCACCTATTTCCAAATTATTATTTTCAGTCGTCTGTCCACAAGAAAGGGAGTAGTTTCTTATAAAAATTCTATAAAAACGATTTTTGTGTATTTTCTTGCTCTCCTCTGCTTTATCATGATAAAACCTGTGAGCTATAATTTAGCTCTGGGCCAGCATCGTTCCTAATGCCTAAAACATGGCATAAAGCCTCAAAATGAGAACTTGTATGACTTATTCAGAGAATTATACTACAGTGGCCGATAAACAAATGCCTTCATAGAATGTGTAAGTTTTTGTCCCTATCAGTATTTATAGGCTTGGAAAATAAATTTCAAACACATAATCCCCATAGCCTACCCCAAGAATAGCGAGAGTCTGAACGCCTAATGCCAACAGTAAATACACAGATAAGTGAATAAATAGTTATCTGGCGGTTTTTGTAGGTCACAAGTCATTCCTCTCCATCTCTTTACAAAGCAAGCCGTATTTCATGCCCTGGCCCAGATAGGAAGGGTGAAAGGAACCATTTCATTTACTCTTATCTGAGAAAGAGGGAGAGGGAGGCAGAGAGAGAGAGAGAGAGAGTCTTCTCTGCAGATACCTGTGGCGAGGACGACGTACCACAGTAGGCTTCTCCAAACGACCCTGCAAAAATTGTGCTTTCATTCACCGAGAGGTTTCAGGAAATAATAATAAAGAGAGGAGGGAGGAATAATACCTTTGCACAACTATACAAAGCAGTCACAGAGAGGGAGCGTTACAGACCTGAATTTGTCCATGTAGGTCAGCAGGCCCTTTCTTGCTTTGAGGAATATCTGAAAATGCATGTGTGTGTGTGTGTGTGTGTGTGTGTGTGTGTGTGTGTGTATCTTCTTACTGCATTAACTGAATGGGACATGAAGTCACAGGAATCAGTCGGCGGATTGCTTCTTTATTACAAAAACAGTTGAATTTAAGGGTCCTCTGTTAAAGCATTGACTATGAGCATCTGCTGCATGTTATTTATTACTTCTTTCTGCTCACAAAATTTCTAATAAACACATAAAATGTATTAAATTCTTGTTAAAAAGTGAGGCCAGCAGCTTTAGACTGGAGTGGTTCCAGTGAATGGAGCGTCCAAGGATAGAGGATGTACAGGAAATAAAGCCCTTTGGAGCAAATTGTGATTCGGGAGCTTTATAAATGAAGCTGTTTTGGCTCCTTATTGGGTACATAAGGTGCTAAGAGTTCACAGTACACATTATTAATATCAGAGACTATCAGCAGGCGCACTGGAAGCCAGCAAGTTGTCATCATTCATGGAATACCAAGTAGACCGTACTTCTTATTTTTAATTTGCAAAACACCAATAAAGAGAGCTGCAAAACCATACATCTACATGGCATGTAATTAGTGATAACCTTACCAGAGCCCAGGTGACTTGAGTCCACTATCCAGCCCTTGCCAGCTCTAGAAGAGATGCTTGATACAAAATCCAGCTCAACAAAAGGAAACCGTGCCAAACTACCACACATAATAAAAGCAGAAAGAAACTTATAGACATATACTACTTATAAAAACAAGAGACTTGTGTCAGGAAGGATTTTCTGGTTTATTTGACTTAGCTGATTTATTTGTGTAAGTAAGATTTATAATTTCAAATTCCTAAAGTTGGGGGACTTGTGAGGGGTAGAGTGTAAACAGGATAGTTGAAATTAAAACAGCAGAAGTGCAGACTTTAAATCCCAAGTATGTGTGACGCTCCACAAATGCTGGATTGTACATTTTTCCATATACAGCAACTCAATATCATTTGCATTTACGCCCTCAAAATGTGTTAAAAGTTGCAGTCTCTGAAAGTTCATTGCTCCAGTTTGCAATGCAGCATTTCTGTTATAAATTTGTGGCATCCAAACCTAAGGTGGCATCATCAGGGTTGTTTTTTCAGGCTGAAACAAACTGCACTTACACACTGTATTTACAACTTACTGTCATGAATGAACTAATTCTGATGGGTAAAATCAGCACAATTCACCTTAAATGCACCAATCTGACGACTCGCACAACCAACTTCAATCTGAAAATTTAAAATACATATTCCCTAGGCTAGTGGAGAGCTCCTTTGATTGAACAGATTTGATGCTAAACAATTAATTCTTTGATTGAGCTGATGTGATTATATTGTCTTTAAAGTTCACACTGGTTGTTAAATTTCCTACCATTCAGTCTTTGAGCCTTGGTTGAGCGTCAGCCAATAGGGGCATTGCATAAATAGATATTGCTCTGTCTATATATTGCTGTCTTTCGTAAAGAGCGATTGCTTTTCAAATTGTGCTGTCTGCAGCTGGCGTCTGCATAATGAGGCTTCTTCTATCTGAAAAAAAAAAAAGTAGTATGGAAGAGAGTGACCATCCACATTAGCCGTTTGGAAATAGCTTTGTTTGATTTCACAGAGTGAGACTCTCTAGACTTCACATTTTGCTATTTATCTGTCACGCATTGACCTATTTATATTTAAGCTGGAGAAAACTGTGTGTTTCTTTATTTTATGCTGGTGGGGAGAAGGCGAGGACAGGGGGACAGGTTCAGGGGGACAGCTTGGTGTTTTAGGGGGTATCCCTGCTGGGGTTATGTGTTTAAAATCTATTACCCCCACAGCTAGGATTAGTGTCTGTGAGAGAGTGTGTGTGTGTTTCCCCTAAAGACGTAATCACTATGGTAATACAAAAGCCAGTGGATTAAATGGTAGAGAAATTCTGGTTGATTTATACTGCGCCTTTGGTGAGATACATACATGCACAGTATATACATACACATAGGATTTCGAGGAGGGAGCAAGAGTGTTGCCCAAATAGTCTTTCTGTCTTGCTCACAGTTTCTAACTCAGTGTTTCAGCTGGCGGATGTAGCGGTTAACACTGTCTCCTCAAATCAAGAAGTTGTTGGGTTCTGACCCGACCCAGCTCACCGGAGCCTTCAGAGTTTGCAAATGTATAAATGTGGTCGTCTTTTTAATGTGGAGTTCTGTGCAAATGCTTCCTGCTGACCTGCTCAGAATGTATTAGTGGATGCTTGGATGAGCTCCATAACAGGATAACTGCTGTAGAAACTAGATGAATGCAGACAAGATGTATAAATATAAATCAACTTGCTTATATGCTCTTCCCCCCTAACTCAGAGCCATTTTCTATTTATTGTCCAGACTCCTTTGCTGCTGCTGCTGTTTTAATCAGTCGGTCAAAAATGGAAATTTCTCAGGCAGCTTTCTAATTGGCAGCTATGATCTTCTGTGCTTTATAGCTACCGTTGAAGAATTTTTAAAAATGTAATAATAATCCCGCTACATGAAGATTATTCTGTTGTGTAAAGGTTCAGCTTGACTTCTGTTCTAGTGCTGTATATATCAGCCTAGCTGTCTTTCATTCATTTCCTCCATAACTTTCATCCCTCAGGGGGAATATTAGTGGTATCTTTCACTAAGGGGCCAGTGCAAGGCCTTGGTCAATAATTAATTGAAATCCCTTCATTTACTCGAAATCTTTGCTTAGCTTGCCACTGGTGAAATTGGGCAAAGTTTGCACTTTGGAATAGTCCGAGTTGTATTATTATGCTGAGCAGGATAAATCAGTGACAGGAGGGAAATCAGATGTATTTGAGATAGTAAATTAACTCCAGCTGAGAGATGGTAGCTCAGAAAGTGTGGCTGTTACCATTTCCTAACCAAGACAATAAACCATACATCTTGTAGGTATTGTACATGTTTTCAGTATTGATCTCTGATTCAAGGAAGCTAATAATGTCAGAATGTGGTTTTTACCAACACAGAAACAATAGTTTAACTGAGAGAGAACAGGTGGCATTAAAACAGAGAAAGTGGGATCTAGATACTGACTGACTGGACAGATCCTGACCAAAACCAGTAATTCTAACCTGCCCCTTAACAAGGTTTTGTTTTTTGTTTTTTTACCTCCAGCTGCTTCAGTGTAGCTGTTAACATTCGCCATCTGAGGACTGCAATTGCACTGAGCTGTTTTTGTGTGTCAGCGTTGATATTAAGTCAATCTCTCACTGAAAACAGCTATGATTGTTTTGGAAAAGTCGAGTTAGCTGAGATCCAATATTTACAACGCTGTCCTACAATTCAAATTATTTCATACTAACAATCTGATTGGATGAATAAAGAAGTAAATAAAGAAGTTTTTATTATTGCTCTTTATCACTGGGCCCTTTATATTTTTGCGCATGTACAAGTCTTCTAAGATTGTCTCATCACTGCATCATCAACCTGCATGTAAATAATCTTACCTTTGCTTTAAATTAATGTAAACTGTTGTAATTTAATGCTACCTTCTGCTCTCAATGACTGGAGCCAAGTCACAACATTTTTGTATCTCACTCATCCTTGGCCTAGTTCTGATCCATCTCAAACTGTGTCTGCTCGCTCACCTCTAGGACATGGTGGAGTCAACCAGCTTGGAGGTGTGTTTGTAAATGGCAGGCCCCTCCCAGATGTAGTTCGACAGCGAATAGTAGAACTTGCCCATCAAGGCGTTCGGCCCTGTGACATCTCACGCCAGCTACGAGTCAGCCATGGATGCGTCAGCAAGATACTGGGCAGGTAAAAGGCACACAAACACCTGCACGTGTATTTGGACAATCCTGAGAACGCACACAGTAGCACTGGGTGTGCTGTGAACAGATGGTAGAGGAAAAATGTCAACCTCCTTACACCATTATCTATTTTCAACACTGTGCTTTTTTGCATTAAGTGGAACTTTAAAGTGCTGCGGTATGAAACAGGACTAAAAAAACGTACGCACCCGTTTCAGTTTTGGGTCATTACTGTGGTTTTTTGACATCGGGGAAAATGAACACACACAGACTGGCTGAGAATTTGTCAAAGAGATGCTCTTCTAAGGTCACACTTAGTGTCAATTCTACTGTTTTCTCCAACATAAACAAGTTCATTTTCGCTTGCCTCTTCGTTTACCTGTCTCACTCTGTTCTCTGGTGCTCTTTTCTTGCCTTTTCGCCTTCCTCTCTCCCCTCTGTAATCCTGTATTTCTCATCCGACCCCTCTCAATATTTGTCTCTCCTCACCCCCCTTTTCTCTCTCTCGCTGTCTGTCTCTCCCTCTGCCTTTTCAAAGCTAAATTCAAGAGTAAATCCCTGCTCGTTCCGTCCCCCAGAGAAGAAAGGGGGACAAAAGGGAAAAGATTCATCACTTTTTGGAATTAGCATCAAAATGAAAGTGGCACCATATTTCTGCACCCCAAAAAAAAAAAAAAAGACAGAGGGAGATGGAGAAAGACAAGAACAAGGGACACAATCAAAAGGGAAAAGGCGTGTTAAAGAAGAAGAGTGCAGGAAAAAGAAAAAATGAATGAGAGACAGAGAGACCATTTGTGGGGACGGAGGGGAAGGATTAGCTGCAGCGACCCTCAGCTATATCAAAAAATATGTTGCTCATTGTTCTCCCATGCCTCTCTTCCTCTCTCTCCCTCTCTCTTGCTCTCTGTCTTCCTCTCTCTCTCTCTCTCTCTCTCCCTCTCTCTCCCCTTTCCTGGCCGTTCAACTCACTGAAGCGTTACCGTGAGGGGGGAGGAGAGGGGATCGAGGGATGGAAGGAGGGAGGGAGGGAGGGTTGTTTTATCCTCTCCTCTCTGTCTCTCTGGTGCCAGCAGAACAAAAACACCAACTCTACCACCCTGTGTGTTTGTGTGTGTCTTCAGTGAGTGTGTGTGTGTGTGTGTGTGTGTGTGTGTGTGTGTGTATTGGCTCATCGTTGTGCAGATATCAATAACCACGCTCGTTTATTCACCAATGATTCAGCTGTGAATAATTTAAATAGTTTTCCATTTGAAAATAGATTGTTTTTCCTTTAGCTGTGTTTATACTCCAGCTGTGAATAGTCAAAATGCGCACACGCACATATGCGCAACACGCACGCACACACACACACACACACACACACACACACACACACACACACACACACACACACACACACACACACAAGAAGAAAGACAAGGAAGTGCACATTTACAGGAACTCACATCTTCACGGAAAGGATTACTCTTCCGTACAGTGGAGAGAGAGAGAGAGAAGAGAGCAGCAGCAGGTTTAAGACTGACTGACAGCTTGCATCCACACACAGCATCCCCCCTTTTCTGCAAGCTGTGTAGCGCATTTGCTGTCCTCCCACCCCCTGCCTCCGTGCCCCTTCTGCATGCAAATACATTCATGAAATAGCCATGGTGGACACCAAACGCCTGAATCCGTGTGTCTGAGTGTGTGTGCATCAGTGCCACCCTCTCCCCACCTCTGTGTCACAATGTGAGATTGCTTAAGAAAACAGCAGCCGTTCGAAGGACGAGCCGGGCGTCAGAAATATTTTGTGACAGGTGTTTGAGCGTAATACATTTACATTTAGCTGTTTAGCTGACACTTGTATCTGCAGCAGCATCGAATAACTGCAGCATTATGTAACTGGCAGTGAGAGTTTTATTTCACCTTTATTCGACAAGGTAAGTCCAAGAGAGATCTTCTTTCATGAGGATGAACTAACCAAATCAGTCAAACACACAAGATAATACTAAAGGAGTCAAAATTAAAAAGGCCACAAAGATGCTGTCATTTACCTAAATTTGATCATTTCAACCAGCTGAATGAAGTAACTGACAAGAGCCAAAATTTGTCTTTCCAAACTCCATCCAAACATTACGGACATTCAGCAACAATATTTGTCAGCACGGTATTTAGATGAAAAGTAGACACTGCCAGTTATAGGGCAGTTTTAATTTCAAGCCCACCTTAATGTAACAGCCACATGTCTATATGCTACATAAAGACTGACGCTGTTTTGTCTGCTTTAATCATTCCTACTTGCAGTGAGGTGCTTCCTTGCAAAAATATGGGGTGAGTGACAAAATCCACGGTCCACGTTTGCAAAAAAGTATCCTAATGTTCAGCTCATATGAGGCTTCAGCAATTTGAGTTACGCAAATCAAGAGAGAGTTTATTGTCTTTTAAGTGTGAAATTCCACAGAAAATATTCCATTGCTAAACTGCTGTGGATGGATATACAGAGAGAGGGTATTTCACACTACAAAGGTTGTGACTTTGAAGCCACCAAATCATTTTAGCTTTTGGATAAATTAAAGAAAGCTTATTTGCATAGAATCACCATTGATCACTTCATTTTGTCAATATGGACAGCATGAACATTAACGGCCAACAATAGGTTTAAATCAACATGTATTGACTTGAAAGCATGAGAGTCTGTATATCTCATAAGAAATGAGACACAAGACAGGAGGATCAATTGCAAGTGTAGAAGCCGGTAGAATGTGAGGTGTTTTTTGAAGAGTTTGAATTTAAGCCAGAAAGAAGTCCTGGCCGCAGAGGGAAGGTCATTCCTCCTCTGGAGAGCTCAGAGGGAAAAGAGTTGAGGCTGAGTGGAACAATGTTCAAATCACCACCAGGAGAGGTGAACTAAAGGGGCAGTGAAACAGAAGGGTGTTTTTATGTCATATGCTGGTTGTCTGGAGTTCAGATCTGCTGAGTTTAGCAATGAAGCAGATCTCTATATAATTATTTCAAGAGTTTTGATGCTGCCCTGCCCGTCATGATTTGATTTCAGTTGTTCCATTTACCGGCTTTACCAGCCATAGAAAGAGGAATCAAACAGAAAAAATGTGTCTCTTAAAGGGTAAGACCAAAAATATTCTTCTTGTTTTCTTGTCATCAGCAAATCCCACGAAAAGACCAAAGTCACGATTTGATCCTATGATATACTGTCTGTGCAGCCAAGGCCTGATATATCATATTCCTCAGAGCTCTTGACCTCATTTGTTGTCCGTAAACTGTTGAAGTCAGAGAAAGATGCCACATTGTTGCACAGAGTGGCATGTTATTTCGTGGTAGACACTGCAGTTTGCTCTGATTTGAACCCACATACATGCTTTGCTGCTGTAAATATTCACAAGAGCACAAATCCGCCCCTACTACACAAAGTGAGCGACAATAAGGAAAACTGTAGAACAGCACCAGCCTCAGCTTTTACGAAACAATTGAACTAATTCATTCATTCTTATTTACGTGGGAGTTGATTGTTTTTGCACAATCACCTGCAATAAATATATACTGTCAGATGTGGTCGCAGTCATGACTATAAACTATAACTTCATTCAACTCCTCTGCCTCATGTTCCTTTCATGCTGTTTTTGCATAAAAAAAAATATTACTTTGCATATTTTTAATTTAAAATGATTAATTTCAAGTTAGCCAGAATTTTTTTAAGCAATTAAAACACCTCGTGGAAACAATATAAAATTACAATGACAGATAATTGAAAACAGAATACACTGATTAAATCTGCTTGTATTCTCTGCCTCTAGTATTTCTACAACATCCATGAGTTTTCTTTTCTAACAAATTTATTCTATGCTTTATTTGATAGGTACTATGAAACGGGAAGTATCCGCCCCGGGGTAATCGGGGGATCCAAACCAAAGGTTGCTACACCCAAAGTGGTCGACAAGATCGCCGATTACAAACGCCAAAACCCCACCATGTTTGCCTGGGAGATCCGGGACAGGCTCCTGGCCGAGAGAGTTTGTGACAACGACAGCGTCCCCAGCGTCAGCTCCATCAACAGGTACCACCGTCCAAGTGATCCCAGTGTTTGTTTGAGTATTAACTTATAGCAACAGGTACTGAGCGTAGGTAGAGCACAGAGCAATATAATACTGCGTTTTATGTGGGTGTGTTTGTGTGTGTGTGAGTTGGGGAGTGGAAAGGAGAATAGCAAAGAGGCCCCAGCCTCCATATGTATGAAGTGGCTGCAGCTCAGTGGTTCAACACGATGGTACAATGACAACCCTTTCCCCTGAGCATAGAGGCAGAGAGAGAGGGAGGGATAGTGAAATAAGAGAGAGAAGGAGAGAGCAAAAGAGGCAGACAAAAGGGAAAGAAGGTGTGGGTGAGGAAAGAAACAGACACAAAAGGGAAGGAAAGAAAGGAAAAGGAGGAAAGGAAATGAGAGGAGAGGAAAAGAGGGAGGAAAGGAAGAGAAAGGAAAGGAAAGAGGAAGAAAAGGCTTGCATGAGCAGCCAAGCAGGAAGTGTGAGGCCCCTCTGCCATGTCAGCCTGCCTCAGCCACTTCACACCACACACACACACACACACACACACACACACACACACACACACACACACACACACACACACACACACACACACACACACACACACACACACACACCAGACACAACACCATGCATGCACACAATCACACACAACCGCGCACACACCGTTTTGCTCCCACGATGGTCATGTTCTCACTGTCACTCAGAGTCTCTCTCACACACACTCACACAATCCACTTCACACACTCTAATATCTCCTCTCTCCTCCTGCAGGATCATTCGGACTAAGGTTCAGCAGCAGCCCGGTCAAACGGGCTCAGTGTCGGCTCACAACTTAGGTAGGTCACTGCTACGAAATCCTGTTTCCAACTGTCAAAGCAAATTTTACAGGAAAGCCGTTTTTGTGTGAATCTCTCCAGAGCGGAGCTTGTGTGCCGAGCAACAAAACGTATTAAAATTCTGGACCTTTGCCGGTGTAGACACACATGGTGAGATGCGATGTGCCACAAAGTTCATCGCTTGAATGCAAAATTATAGTTAGCTAATGAAATGCAGGTCTTTGCTTGTTCCGTTTTCTACTGAATAGGAGCATTTGGGTGTATTACTGGGGCGTTTGGGAAAGTGAGGGTTGCCTGATGGTCGGGTTTGTTTCGCTTCTATTGACAAATTTAGAGCTGCTGAAGCGCAATAATGTCGCCAAAAAGGAGGTGCCATATTCCAAATAACAATAATAAACATCATGAATGCTGTTGGAGCTTACAGCATCAAACCATTCCATTCTAAACAAAACTCCAGACAATGTTTCTGTAACAGTTTTTGGTCACAATTCCCTCCTAAACGGGGGTCTAAAACAGCTTAATGATTATCAAGTGCATAAACATCATGAAAATAGAGTATTTCTATTCACATATTCAAGATTAACATTGCACAGAAGGGACAACTACTAGACCCTCAGGGGGTACAAAAGCCCATATTTACTGATGTGTCACTAGGTACGTAGTTAACTGTTCTGTTGTTTAGGAATATGCATCAATAAATCACACAATTAACTGAAATGAGGCCTTCAAACAAGTCCTGCATTATTATTATTATTAGTGATCTAGTTTACTGTCCAGTGATCGCCTTTATAAAGAATAATTTCATCTCTTTATATTATTATAAATGTTTATCTTCTATCTGAAATAGAAACCATCCATCCATCCATCCATTATCTATACACCGCTCAATTCTCATTAGGGTCACAGGGGGCTACAGTCTATCCCAGCTGACTTAGGGTGAAGACAGGGGACACCCTGGACAGGTCGCCAGCCTATCGCAGATGAAACAGAAACCACCTCAGTGATTTGATTTATCTGTCTTCTTCTGGACAGCTGCATAATCCAAATCTGTAAATAATGAGGATCTTATTAAATAGCTGTCGTTTTGAACTTAATAAACTAAAAAAAATATCCCATAACCTTTGCTCGGATTGATGTCTCGATGCTCATTTGTGGTCAATTACCATGCTACAGGCTGCATCAATGTACAGTTTCCATTTCAGCTATGACTGAAACATTATATCCTTTAATTCGATGAATATCTCAGAGTACAAATAAATACGGCAGCCTTTCTCTCCTCCCTACTTTGCCCTGCAGTGGATTGTGTTTCGGTGTCTCTCATATCTTCATAATCGCACATTGTCTATTAATCTAAATTAATTTCACACACACTGCTCCCTGACTCCTGCCTTTTACTCACATTTAGGAGACGCACACACACCCACATGCATACACACCTAGACGCACCGAGGAACACGCGCACACACACGTGCACGCTTACAGATTACACAGATAAATGGGTCCCACTCCCAGGCGGAAAATTGAACATTTGGATTTGCAGAATAAAAGCGTTACGTTCTGATAAAAAAAAAAAGAGTGAAAAGAAAGAGAAAGGAAAATCAGATAATTGAAGTGCTAAATCAAGTGATGGGAAAAGGAGGGATATGCATTCATTATACCCTCCTTGTCGTTAGCGAAGGAGTAGCGGCTGGGAGGGACTTTGATCCTCTGGTCTGCCTCTGTGTTGTTTTTTTTTCTTTCTTATTCCCTTTTCGGTCTTGTCTTTCTGTGTTTGGGGGGTCTGCTGGGAGAGAGGATTAGGATGTCTGTCTCCACACCTTTCTGTCCCTCCTGGGATACCATACTGTCACTCAGCCCCACGTCCGCTTACAGGGGCATAGATAAGGGACCAAGGAGTGAGTGACTGTATGTTTCAGTCTGTGTGCGTGTGTGTCAGGAGGTTGCAGTGTGTGTGTGTGTGTGTGTGTGTGTGTGTGTCAGTGAAGCAGTGACAAGTATGTCGCTGTGTCGCCCAGCGAGGAACTTGTCTCCTCCAGGGGGAAGATTAGAGGAAGAGACAACAAGGAGCAAAACACTAACAGAAGTCTGTCCTTTGTGTCTTTCCCTCTTGCTGCAATTTAGTCAGTGTGGCTGAGTCAAGTTTAAAGAACTAATATTAAAGTGAGTCTATGTTGAGTTTATCGAGAAAATGAAGAGGATTTAAATATGTGGGGATCACTCACAGGATTGTTGTCCTCTATCTTGATTGCTGTTCTTCTGAAAGGCAAAGAACATAAATAATGGTGGAAAAGGCCTTACCGTTCTTCAGAAATAGCTTTAGACCTCAGAATTTAGAGCCTATTTTTCATTATTTGATCAATCTCAATTGCATGAGATTTCAAATGACATCACACAAGAAAAAACATACAATTAATTTTGGTGAGTGCTAACGCTATAGTTTTAGGACACAACAGAGTATAATAGTTAAACATGTAGAGTTTTGGTCCATATGATACAATAAAGCACTCTCTATATTCTTTCTCTTTTGTCACAGTGGATTTTTATTTGCTGTTGTTTTTATCTTATCTTATTCTTTCTCTGTGATTTCATCATATCACTGTTATTCAAACAACATTTGAAGCTGCTTTTATGCCTTTAAATAGTGCACAATTTTAAAAAAATTGTTATTTTATCCTCCAACATAGGTGATTTTTTCAGTTACTTTCCCCACTTACAGAGCAACTATAGTTTCTTTTGGACAGTTACACTGACTTTGGTGGTTTCTTATGCATTTTTTTTAGGGATTTCCATTATTTATTAATGCAAATTAAACATGCTAATGAGTCAGTTAAGGCCTAACGAGTTGATAAAGTTGAGTTTTACAAGTAGTCTCCAAACTTTTGCACATGCCACAATCACAATTATTTTTCCTTAATTTTCAAGTTTTCAGAATAAAAAGTAGCAGCGCATTCACAAAGGGCTCGTTTTAATGTTTTTTGCTGCAGGGTTTGTATTCACACAGAAAAAAAATCAACAAAATATGCATATTGGCAGCAGAGATCACAAGGAAACTTAAAAATGACTCAAAATTGATATGTAATTCAACTTTTTGAATATCTGTCCTGTGATTTTTTTTGGTGCAACCTTCAAACGGTTGGCTTTGTCGTGTGATTTGTCTGCAGCAACATCCGTGGCTGCCACACAGGTCTCAGCAGTGACCAGCGACTCGGCCGGCTCCTCGTACTCCATCAGTGGCATTCTGGGTATCAGCTCAGCTGCTGATGTGGGCAAAAGGAAGAGGGACGAAGGTGAGAAGCAAACAAGAGTGCTGTGTACATCCACTTCTTATACTTTGAGTGGAATTTTTCATGCGCACATATACAAATACACTACATGCATAAACACATTATATGAGGAGCACCTCAGGACCTCCTCCTCTCTGGAAAGCCCAGATGGAAAGAACTCAACACATGAGGATCAATGACAGATGTGTGCGAGTCTTGTGTGTGTGTGTGCAGTGTGGGAACTCTAAACCAAACATCTTCATTCAGAAGCCGGGATTTGTTTACTAACAGTGCTTCACTGGAGAGCTACCTGAGAAGTCAGTTTATGCATGCACTATTGATCATATACGCTGTCATACTGGATCAATGTTTCATGTTAATAACGGAGAGAGCTTGTGTTTGTGTGTGAGGTTTCTCTCATGTACCACATGTATATATTTGTGTGCATACATGTGTGCACAATTATGAGTGTGTATGTGACAGTGTCAGTGGCATTAAAAAGCCATCACACAGACGGTCTCCTACGGTAAATGAGACAGGACCAGATGTCGGAGCGAGGGGGGGTGACAGAATGCCACTGGGGGCTATTTTTCGCTCTCTCACTTACTCTCTCTGTCTCTGACACAGAAACACAAATGCGCACACACACACACACACACACACACACACACACACAGATACAGTATGGAGGTCCTTTTCCCACTGCTGATGAATTTTCAAAACATTCCAGCAGGTTCCAGGATGAATCCCAGGTGCACCTTGATATGCTCCGATACAGCCCACTTACCCATCAGTAGAGCACAAAGACTTTAGACCCAACACACACACATACACACACACACACACACACACACAAAAACACGCACTCATATATATACTGTAGACACAACGGATCAAAGTTTACCTCGCTATGTGAACTAAGCAGTGTTCGCCGCTCAATAACTGTGAGCTTTCGGCTTAGTTTTACTCTTCGTGTCTCAATAAAAGCAAAATGCAACTAAGTATAATTAAACAGACTCAGTGAATAAATCATGACATATATGAAGCACATGACTGAAACATCTACTGAAGCTTCGGATCTACTGCAGACAAAAACTGGCAGGCAAAAACATACGTGATGAGGTGACTGCCCCATTCCTGAAACTAACACATTAAACAAATGCTATATTTCCCTCAAATTTCCACATTATTTTAGTTCTTGTCATCTTGCTGTGCAAAATTTGCATGACAAAACTGAAAGGAAAGGAGCCCTACACAGATTTGCCAAATTTCTACAAGTTTGGTGCAAATTTGAACCAATTTGGATAAAAAACTTTACTATAGTGGCTACTCTTGAATTAGATCAGAGGACTTTTATAGATTGTCAAATGCAATGCAGGCCTACAATTATGATTTTCACAGCAGAAATATTGACTCCAGACTAACAGCATTGTGTGTGCAGGTTCACTGACTGGACAACAAATACAATTAATGTTAGTAATGTAAGAGGTTAGTAATGTTACACCAGTGCTTTTGCATCAGTAGTAAGTCAAAATGTTGAAAGTGGTCTATCAAATATCTACTTTTTTAGATGCCATATCTTATTGACACAAATAATACGAAACATGTTTAATTGCGTCAGTGTATCCCACATCATTATGTGCTCTAATGTCTTCTGTGGTCAAATTTGTAATTGAAGGAGAAGAGCTGTAATCTAATTAGCAGCATTATTGTTTCACATTGTTCTTTATGTACACGATGTGCTACACCATGTGTGATCTGCCTGTTGTTCTTCTATGACCGGACATTGTGTTTTATAATCTGAATCGAAATGTTGCATCGCTTCACGTTTCACTGAAGGGTTCAGAAAGCGTCATTCGAGCATCATGTCGCTCCGTGTCACATTTTGCTCGTGTGCTTTATCTGCAGTGTTTCTATGGCAGAGGTCTGCGCGGTTGGCTCTGTGGTCTAATTAACAGCATTGCTAATCACAGCTTCCATTAGAGCAGCCCCCGCTGGATAATGACACACACACACAGCAAGGGGCGACAGGGGGAACAGCATGCACTGACATGGACAGACAAACACATACACAGGCAAACAATAAAGCAAGCTTCTCGCACACACTCGGACCCATATGCTTGTCTGTGTGGGCATTTTTACACACACACAGAAGGAAAAAGACTTACACAAGTGCAACAACCACACAGTGTTCTTTTGGTGACTTTTTCATTATGTCTGTGTCTGTCTGTGCTATGAACTTCGGTGTCTTTTATGTATTTCATTGCACAGCTCAACCTCAGAATTCCATGCACTAAGCAAAAATATTCAATGACTGAATTTAATTTTAAAAATTGTGATGTTTGATTTCTCTGTCAGAAATTAAGAGTTTTCACCCCAGTAGTAGACAGAATGGCCTCAGGTCAAGATAATGTTTTGTGGATCTCACTTTGAACTAACAGGCTGATGGAAGGCCTTTTGTTAGTCAAGTGGTTGAAATTGAAAGTCAGCAAAATGATTAAGACATGAGGAGAATATTTAGTGTTATTGTGCATATTACTGCTTTCTTATTCTGGAATTTCTTTGAGAGAAATGAACCGGCTGCAGCTCTTATAGGCTTGTTTTTCTCACAGCAGGTTAATGATGAAAAGCTGGATTAGTTTAGTGTGACCCTGATATAAGTGTATGATGGATCACTGGTATGACTTCCATGAATGCTAGAATGGAACCGTGCTAACGTAAGCGTTTTTAGCACTGTATGCGCTTTTCTTGGTAAGTCGAAACGTTTCTTTGTATCGTATGGTACTGTATCATCCGCTGTATGCTGTTTTTGTGAGGGCGTGAACATGTGTGCAGGGAGCTCCTGTAACATATAAGCATACAAGCAGCAGCTGTGCAAGTGATGGGAGCACAGGAAGGCGGGATCAGTGGCATGTGTGCAGTGTGTGTGTGTGTGTGTGTGTGTGTGTGTGTGTGTGTGTGTGTGTGTGTGTGTGTGTGTGTGTTGGTAGGAGGAGTGTGTGGGGGTAAAGCCCTGTGGTGACCTGTGCCCCCAGCCAAAGAGAGGGGAAGTGGGGGGTGACTGGGGGCAGAATCGAGATGAATGGGAGTGAATGGAAGAACTTGACTTGTGGGGCCAAAAGGGGACCATTGTACCTTAACCTATTCTTTTACACACTGAAGCTGTTTGTGTGTGTGTGTGCGTGTGTGTGTGTGTGTGTCTAACATGAATATGGAGTCCAGGACAGTTAGGCCAATTTCTTCAAACTTGTAAGTGAAACCTACTCTCAGCATGTTTGTAGTAAAGTCATACATCGTGTTCGTTCAAATCGCTCTTTCACGGGACGAAGAAATACTTTCAATGGCATTTACCCAGAATGCCAAGTTGACCTCTCACCCCCTTGTGCATCCACTGTGACATGCAGCAGCTTACCAAATAAAAGATGCCGGGAGTAAGCAAGAGATGGAGGACGGAGGAGAGGAGGGAGGGGATCTCCGCCCTTCACCCTGAGGTCCTCTGAGCGCCTCCCAAAAAAAACTTTGATCTGTGGAGTTTGGATGGGGCGCACACACACTCACAGACACACACACACACAAATGAAGGCATGAAGCTATGGGGCTATGAGGTCAGACTTACGACCCTTGTCCTATCAGTATGGTAATCTATGTCAAGTGCAAAAAAGATGCACACTGGTGATGTCCTACCCCCTGCAGACAAACACACAAACACATGCTGAAGCGGACAAACAAGTGACAACTCGTGATTCTTGAGGGATTTAATACATCTAGTGTTTCTGGGTTGTTGAGAAAAAAATGGCAAAGGCAGGCTGAGATGGAGGGAGATGGTGATGGAGAGAGAGAGAAAACCAGGAGGGAGAGAGTGAGAGATGCCAGAGAGAGAGAAGGCGGAAGAGAGAGGAAAAAGGCAGAAAGGAGGGAACAATAAGGGCTCATTGTTTGTTTTGTTCTGCTCTGAAAAAGAGGGAAGAGAAGCGCTTCCCTTCTGAGACTGAATCACAGAGATAGAGGCAGCTGTGTGTGTGTCTGAGTGTGTGCGCGCATCCGACAGTGAATAGGATTTAACCCGTCACGGCAATGAGTTTCTTTACCCATCCATGGATACAATGAGACCAGCCGGATATCAAGCTAGCCACCCACCCACACCCACATCCACACGAGACACACGCATACACACCTACACACATTCATACAGATGAATGGACAATATTGATTATCATAAGTAAAAGCTTTGTTCTTACTTCTCGTTTACAGTAGCCTCTGTCATCTCCCTCGCTCTGTCTTTCTACGGTCCTTTGTGGGTGCTCCACCATGACAGGCCTGAGTCAGTCTTTCAGGGTGTATCTGATGTGTGTGTGTGTGTGTGTGTGTGTGTGTGTGTGTGTGTGTGTTGTGTGTGCAACAGAGAGAAAGCAGAAAGCAATAAGCTGGCTGAAATGGTGCCATCAGAGCTACATGATTGATCAATTGAATTCCATCATGGGGACTGGCCGGTGGGATTAAATGGGTTGCCGTGGGTTACCAGGCTAAAGCATCATACCGGCTTTATCTCCCCCCCGATTGGTCTGTCACCAGAGACCTGGACCATACACTCACACTGCTCCCAGCATCTGTATATGAGTGTGTGTGTGACTATAGAAGTGAAAGAGAGATTATGATCAAGGAGTGTGTTTGTTAGAGAGCAGGTGAAAGAGGTTTTGTGTACTGAAAATGTATAGCGAGGCACTGTGAGTGTAAGCCAGATACTTTCTTCAGATTTGAGGTTTACGTGGCGTCTTCAAAATGAACCAAAAGCACTGTTGGTGGCAGGTTTGAGTCACAGATATCAAACTTAGCAAAAACATGTTGCATGGAGCTTTCATTCAGTTATATCTGTCGCACTGTAAATCTGTATGTGGCTGAATATGCTACTCTACTGTTTATTACAAGTTCAAGTCCCATCACAACGTGGACCTTAGTTTCATAGTTTTGCCCATCAGTCGTATTGGATAATCATTTGTTTTTTGGACAAGATTCAAGGATGCAGACAGACCACTAAAATGAAATCAGAGATCGTCTCATGAGAAAAAAAGACTGAGGTTAATGAAAAAAGTTCACTCAAATGTGGCAGCTTCCTTATTCAACTTTGATCCACTCTACTTATCATAGTTGAGCACACACATAATCCTCATGTCTTGTGAAATGGAGCGATAATTTTTTACACTTCAGCTGTATTTGCTTTTGATTTTACCTCAAAAATAAAGTGGCTCAGATAATCGAGCTAAACTGGTTTGTTTACTGCCAGTCAGTGGTTTGATGAGTATCTCTCTCCAACACCAATGTCAAAGAACCAAATGAGGGAATATCTTTTAGAAGAATGGGATTCAGAGGTTTGGAGAATCAATGCCAAGGTGCATCGAAGCTGTTCTGGTGGCACAGAGTGGCCCATCACCTTACTAGGGTCATAATTTGTCCCCCTAATGGGGAAATTTCACTTGCACTTAATGAAACTAGAACCTGCCCACACATTTCTGCCAACCCTCATGACAAACATGTTTTGGGGAATACTACCGCATATGTGAACAAAAGCTGTATCAAACTCTTTGTCACTCCACAGGGAGCTGCGCAGACCAGTTGCGCAACTGTAATATGAAGACTAGAAGTTTAAATAAGAAAGAATCATCTCCGTCTACTAGCTTGAGGCTACATGAGCTACTACAAGCATAATGCACCTGAAAGGCCAACTAAGCTATTGGTGATTGAGTTGTATTGTCAGTCATGAAGTTAACAATGTTGTAGGAGTGCGAAAGATTGTGGTCACAAATCATTAATGTCAAACATATTACATATCAAACCGAGAATAAAGTATGATGATAAACCAGAATCATCTCTTAATGTTGAATGTGGTTTTGACAAAAGTTAAATAACATTTTTACAACTGTTCTACAGCCCTCTTTCTTTCTTTCTTTCTTTCTTTCTACATCACTCTTGCTTTTTCTTTTAGTACCACAGTCTGGCACAAATGAATCTGTATTTTCAGTCCAAATGGAAAAAAAAAAATATATATATTTGAAGCCCCCACCCCCTCTCCACCTGTCTGTCATATCACTACCCCGGACACACATTCACACACTTTCACACACATCAAACACACAGTGACCCCCAGGACTAAAATAGACTTTCAGGAGCGGTTTGGAGCGATGAATTGGCTCTATAGCGGGGGATTTTCACCCTCATCCCCTTTTTCTCTTTATCTTTTTCTCTCGTTCTCTCTTTTCTAATCATTTGTGGGCCGCGACTCTTCAGAGTTCTTATAATTGTCTCGTTCAGTCCCCCAGCCTTGCAATAACTGCAGGATACGAGAGCTCACAGTCTAATACTGATACCGCAGCAATATATATTTGTGTGTCTGTGTGTGTATGGATGATACGACAAGAGGGACGGAGCAGTGTGTATATATGAGAGAAGAGAGTGTACTTTTGAGAGATCAAGAAGGAGAGACAGTGTATGCTTGGTAATGGATTGCATTTGTATACCATTTTCTCCAAGTCTCCACAATCTATGAAGTCACTCAGTCTTAAATCAGTTCACTGGAGTTCATTTGAGTCCACTAACTTCTTTCTCCACATCTGTCTTAGTGATTTATGCTATCAACTCACTCCCCCTTTCAGTCCTTTATCACTGTCTGTCTGACGTTTCCCTCTAAAGTACAAACCAGACTCTTGCTCTTCTCTTTTTCCTTTAACTTTCCACCATTACATATTTTGCAACCTCTCTAACTCACTTCCTCCTCCCGTCTTCTCCATGCAGGTTTGCAGGAGTCGCCACTGGCCAATGGGCACGGCCACAGTGGGCGGGACTTCCTCAGGAAGCAGATGAGAGGGGAGCTGTTCTCGCCACAGCAGATCGAGGTATTGGACCGCCTCTTTGACAGACAGCCATCCTGTCCAATCCAATCCAGCTCTGACCTCTATGTGAGCCCTGACTCTGGCAAGGTAAGGGCGAGGCATCGTGCAGGCCCTGGGCTCAGGCTGAGTTTGGGAACAGGTCAGGGGTTAACAAGACTGAAGAGTGCTTTTATGAAAAATAGGACCAATGTAGGAGAAAGCTGGCCATTGAAAACTTTTAGAGCAGAGGTTGACTCAAGGGGTTTCTGCCACCAGACATAGTGTCACATTTTAGGTCACTGTCACTGCACAGTTTTAGGCATTCAGACGTCAAGTTGTGCTGCCGCTACTACAGCTCTTTGTACTGCTTGCTGCTCATTTTGCAATCATTGCTGCCTCAGTGAGTGAATTTAAAGATAAGTGTGGCAGTATTCTATTTTTTCTTACTGTTAATCACACTCCATGAAGAGCAGCAATTAATTCTTCCCACCAACAAACAATGTCTCTGTATCCAAAGACTGGTACTGTTTATTCTTCTGAACCTTAGATCACCATTGTCCGAACAAATTAAAACACACCAGTGAGCCACACTGTTGCGCTGGGTATTCCCTAATTACAAGGAACATGACCACAGTTTAACTTAGCTGATGCCACATAGACCGTCCTGATATCATAAATGATCAGACCACCAAACATACTAATCTGTGCCTAAAAATAGTCCCACTAAAATAAATAATTAACCCTGAGTAAATACATTGGGTAACAGCTGGGTTCTGTAGTAAAAGCTACAGTATTCAGTTGTTTGTGAGGATTTTCATCTTAAGTAGGAACTAATGATCTGGATGCTGAGTGTTACAGACACGAAGGAAATCAGAAAGCATTGAGCGACAGATGAACATATTGCTGTTTTGAGCCTTTTTGTTTACAGTAACGAAAAATACAGATAGATGCCAGCTTATCCTTTACTGAATGAGTGAAAAACAGATTGTCTCTGCCAATGTACAGAGGTGCCAAATACATTCTTAAACTATAAATTGAAAAAAAGAGGCTTCATGTACAGATAAATGATTGTTTTGATATTTAGATGTGACAAATACATGAAACTATAGCAGTGAATGAAACTAAGATTAGTAAACTAAAGATTGGTAAATCAGTGACTAACAGGCCCACAGATTTCCAGCACAATCTGGTAAACTGTTCACCACATTTGCACATTAAAGTTAGTGTTTCATGTTTGATCGAAGCCTCATATAAAATACTTGTCTCTGCTTTTAGCTTAAAAGCCTGCCTGCTTTGCCTTGCCATGCCATGTCAACCTTGATGAAACTGCACAAGAAAATTCCAATTTCAAAAGCAACACATCTACTCTGCATTTATCGTAGTAGAGCTCTTTCATGTTGCATGTTCACCGACTGATCTGAAAACGTTAACATCGTCGTGTTTTCTCCGTTACCCTGACTGACTGCTGTGAGTTTCTGCAGTCTCACAGACGCTGTGATGAGACGCAGTCAGGCCTGATCTATTGATGTTCCAATAATCTAGACACACTGCAGGGGTTAATGAGCATATTGACCTGGCTCTCATTATGACCTCACTTCCTGCTGCTTGGGGATGGCGATGGAGCTGTCCGAATGCTGATGCATCTTGGGAATGTGCTACATATGTGTGCGTTGTTTGTGTGTGAGAGAAAACCGAGAGCGAGAAAGGGTGTGTCATTGTGTCTTAATGTTGCATCTAAATTGACCTCCCGTCCTTTCCCCGCAGTAAATTAATGTAAATCTGAGCAGAATAGACAGGTGTAAGTAATACACTGAATAACAAAATGACAACAAGCTATTATTTGTATTCTCCCTAGCCATTCTCAGATGTCTTCTAGTCTGCAGCCCTCCGGTCAATGCTGAGGAAATATTTTGCCAGTGTCTCAAAATGACCCTTTTGTTTCCACAATCTTTAAAGAGACCGCTGTTTTCATGTTTATTTATTTAGTCAGTGTCAAGGGCAAGAGGACAATTACACTCTAGAGGAGTAGTAGTATATGGAAGCACAAATAAGCTGCAGCCTTAGACCTACAGGGCAGAGTTTGTCTTTTTAACCCATTCACTTCGCTGTGACCGACATGGGGACTGGAGTAGCACAGGGCGAGAGGTCGACGGGGATTGGCTGTAGTAGCTCTATAGACTGTGACTCAAGACTATAATACCCATGATTCATAGGTCAGTGTCCTCTCTGAGCCCGGTCAAGGGGTCTGGGATAGGGCGTTTAAACTGTGGGTTGCACTGGGGTCAAACTGGCTTTACGAGCTGCATCACAAAGAAATCCAAGCACACACATACACACATACACACAGACACACAGACACACACACGCACACACACACTAAAATCTACATCACTATCTGTTCCTCCACCTCTGCCAAAGCCCCCCTTTTTCCCAGAGGGAATGATTGACAGTCATACCCTTAACACTGACACACTGACAGCTACTGCTCAGCCTCTTTGGTATGTGGGCTAAGGTGTGTGTGTGTGTGTGTGTGTGTGTGTGTGTGTGTGTGTGTGTGTGTGTGTGTGTGTGTGTGTGTGTGTGTGTGTGTGTGTGTGTGTGTGTGTGTGTGGTTGAGATGGTGGGGTTACGGTCAAGGAGGGTCACGCTGCAGTGTGACTGACATTCCTAAAAGATGCTTGATAGACTTGGCCCTGCTGGTGGTGGTTTTTTTTTTTGGTTTTTTTTTGTGTGTGTGTGTGTGTGTGTGTGTGCTTTAATGAAGTGTGTGTTGGGTTGAGAAAGAAAGAAAAAGGTAGAAAAAGCAAGCAAAAGAGAGAGAAAGTGGCTCTAGGGGCTCAATTTCAGCTGTCAACAATCTATGGCATATGAATATAGTGTAATTTCAGCGGTTATGTCAAGCTACTGATTTTTTCTTAATTTCTTTTTGCTTTATAGCTCTAAAACATGAGCCTCATTCATTATTTCTTCTTCCTCCATCCCACTAGAATAGACAAAAAGTAAAATTGGTCACGTTCCTCACAAGCAAATCTTATTTTATCTGTCACCAGTAGTTACTCCTCTATCCTGTTTGTCTCAGACCTTTTCTTTATCTTTCCTCACTAACAAGCCATCCTTTTATCTCATCTCCCTCTCCTGCTCTCGTTCCCCCTCTCCCTGTAGTCTATTAAGCCCCACTATTAATTTATGTGTGCGTGCTCGTATGTGTGTCTGCATGTGTGCCTGTCAGAGAGAGTTCATTTGAATTTCCCCTCAATCACTTCCTATTACCCAGGTGATAAATCAGCAGGGCTGACGGCGCCCCCACCCATCCGTGCTGCCCCGGGTCCAAATGCCCATCCCAATACCAACCAGTCTGCCTAAACTGGGATACAGAAAAAGAAGAGGGAGACTGATTTGTCTCGTTTTTCTCTTCTTGACTTTGTCTCCTTTGATAAAGCTTTAAAAGAGAGAGAGGTCACTAACTGCTCGTAGTGAACCTACAAACACATTATTATCCTTCACTTCTGTCTATATCATCAACTATATGACAAGATCATTATTCAAAGGCAATGCTGGTGTTTTACCACCAACATATCCCATGAAAAGACCAAAACGAAATGTCTTACATGGTCTTTTGATACTCTTTGACCTCCAAAGGAACCCGAATACCGAAAGATGCAAATCTTATAAAACAGGGCCAAACATACTTTTGTTCAATAAAGACTTGGGACTTTTCTGCAACAGCTGGCCTCTGAATAGTCTTCAACAATCTGACCCACGGGATGTAGACTGTAGGTAAAAGCCTGCTATTGGGCAAGCTATCTACGTTTTACCGTTTTTGGAATCCACTTCACTACAGGAAGCAACACCACCAACCTCCAAGCAGCAACCTACCACACTAAAAGTTTCAAGTTTTTTACTAAGGATTTGGATTGTGCAATAAGGCAGCTTTAAAGTAGCAGTTTTTTGTAGATTTTTAATGACAGTGCTTTGTTCCTTGCATGAAAATGTTCACTATTTCTAGGGGACACTGTTACTGCATCCTTGGTGTTGCTCCGCTAATACAGTTGTGATTGGTTAAAAGAAGCACAAACAAGTTCAAGCATTTTTCCCTCCATAGCAGAATGTTAATGAGGTGTATCCATTCTGCTCTACAGTATGGTCTGGCTATGCGAGATTAAATTGTCAAAGCAATAGTGTAGTTTTTGGGGACAGTTTAATCTGCAGATTAATGCAGGTTCTGTGTTCAAGAGATTATTTACAAGAGCAGGATTTGTGTATACGGACAAAATCTAAATACATTACATGTTACCCAGTAAAATGTTGTGGCTTACATGTGGAGAGGAATTAGGTGTCTGTACATGTTAAAACAGAAATCTGTCAAATTTGTGATCTCCTTAAAAAGAGACCTGAGGTCCCACAAAAGAAACCACATTTTGAGTAGGAGGTATATTGAACAACTGAGAAATATAATTTCTAAAGCTACAACTGCTGATAAAATAATTCAGAATGTTTAATTCAAATATTTTGTCATCAATAATTTCATGTATGTGCACAGCTTGATGTAGCTGTATAATCTAGATCAATAACTGATGCACAATTAACAATTGTTAGCCCAATTTTCCTTTCAAAATAAATGAACTTTCAAAGCCTCTGCCCAGAATTGAGGTCCATGAGGGTTGTCTGTCTGGAAATGAATATCCTCCCCACTGCTGCCACGCTCAGTTTGAGCGCAGATAAATTCCTTCCCCACAATCCCTGTCTCAGTTTGTGGGCCACTGAGGGAATTGTATTTGTTTATAGTCAAGCCTTTTTCCATCAGGAGTACACAAGACAATGTGGCGAGAGGGAGAGAGAGTCTGAGATGGAGAAATTGGGAGCTATTTGGGGAATGGAGAAAAAGGGAAATACTATTATGCAAATGGTGCAAGCCAGCAGGGCCGGTCTCTGTGTGTGTGTGTGTGTGTGTGTGTGTGTGTGTGTGTGTGTGTGTGTGTGTGTGTGTGTGTGTGTGTGTGTGTGTGTGTGTGTGTGTGTGTGTGTGTGTGAAAAGGCCGATTAGGGCTCATCTGTTATTGATGTGAGAGTTGGACCAAACCATTACTCTACCAAATCTGAGTCAGCAGACCAGCCTGCTGTAGGAAAGCGAGACGATGGGAGAGTGAGTGAGATGAAAAAGAACAATCTACCTGCTATTAGAGAGTTAAAGTGTTTTGATAACGGACTTTGCGGGTGTGTAGTCCTTGTCCATTTTTAGCACGTAGCTTGTTAGCTACAACTCTGCTGCTGCCGATAGAGACACTACAGCAACTGAGAAATACCTGAAGTAAAAATGTAGTGAAACAGACTTTAATAATGAGCCACTGGGAAGTTTTTGTGCATTCTAAATGCTGGATAGAAACAAATAGTATGTTTTCTGTGTCCATTTAACACACAGCTCTTTGTTATTTTTGTTTCAAAAATAGCAATATATATTTTTAAAGAAAATGGCATCATTGCTCATCACTGACTTACAAAATGACACAAAATGTACAACTGTGGTCTAAATATACAACTAACATCCAACAATTATGGATTATAGAAGAAACAACACCTATACACACCCTTGCATACCTTTTTATTACGTCAAACCAAATTGTTTATTCTGATCAAAAACTTTTGTAACTGTTTAAGTGCACAAGAGTTCGCACTGTTGCTGTTGTGGAGCTTCAATTAGCAGTGAGAGAGTATTTGAGTGATAGATTTATGAGTCTGAACACTACCAGATGCCAGAATCATGCAAGATTTTTAGTCATTGTGTGTCATTTTATAAAAGTTAGCCTTTAGCTTTTTTTTTTTTTTGCCAGACAACTTAACCCTATTTTGTTTTTGTTTTGTTCCCCGAGTAATTCTCTGTCTATCTGAACATGACTCAATTCTCTTAGATTTCCAAATAGAAGGATGGGTTTTTTTTGGTTAATTTCCTCTTGCATTCCTTTCTCTTTTCCAACAATTTCTGTTTCCCTTAATGATCTCAGTTCTATTTCCTGTCTTCGCCTTGTTCACTTTTCCTTTACTGATGTAATTTATAGCTGCCAACCTACTTTACTGCTAGTTTCTGTCGATGACATTCTGTCCCAAGTCCAGCTCCCACTGCCACCTTTTCTTGTAACCCTCCATCCTGCCCCATACAACTCCTCCCCACTAGCATCACCAACCCCCAAACCCCAACCCAACCCCTCCACGTCCCTCCAGCTGCGTCCCCCCCTCTTTGATGAGGGCTGATGGTGCTGTATGAGCGGTGGAATTGACAACATTTACGGGGGCGAATGAGAATGATCCATCTTCCTTAGCAGGCCTGTCACCCCACTGGCCAAACTTCATCATGGCCAATTACCACGGCAGACCCCTTCTTCTATGCCGCTGCTGCCTGGCCCCCATCTACACATGGATACATGGACACATTAGGCTCCATTATAATAAGACAGAGTGCGGCCAAGAGAGGAGGGGGTGGCTGTGCAGCGATAGCATGTATGATTTGGTGGAAGAAAAAAAAGAAAAAAAAAACTACAGGTGTGATAGGTTTGATGTGAGAGAGAAAATAGAGCTTAAAAATGGTGTCTGAAGTCTAAAGAGAGAGAGAGATGTGTGTAGCATACAGGGTAAGCTCTTATTTGGCAGGTCACAGTCCAGTGGTTGTGTTGTGTGTTGACGAGCACAGGGGTGTTTAAGAGGTCAGTGAGCACAAACACACTACAGCTCCACACACACAAACGCAGACGTATTAAAAGGGTCAGTGCAAAACTCTCACCTCATCACCTAAAAGAGATTCTGACTGGTGTCATTAGCGTACACACACACATACACACACAGATCAGCTGCAGCACAAAAGGAAAAAAAAGGATGGAAACCACTTAACACAGAAAATTGAAAATTTTTATCCGTTCAGCGTGTGCACAAATGCACCAAAAGCTCAAAAAGTTTGGTCAAGCAGTGAGTCATGTATGCAGTGTGTTTCAAATGAGTAAATAATAGGTGAGCAGTTATTGTAGAAACTAATTATAGAATTATTCTGATATGTGAGTACATTAATTTTACCCAAAATAGCTTTTTTTTCTGCATACACATTCACAAGTTAATGTATGTTGGTCAACGATACATGCATGCAGACAGAGACCAATTAATGACCAACTAACTAAATTAACCCCAGATCAATGTGTCTATTTTTTTTCCAAAATTTCTAGCGTAAGATAAAATTTAATAAAGTTAAATCTGTTAATCCCAACAGAAATTCTTTTGCCAAATATTGTGTTCTACTTACAATTCATGTATAAACTGTAGTACTAGTAAACACAAGATCTAGGAACTGCAGACCTACAGGTGCTTACCAACATTTTGTGAATTTTACTTTAATTTCCACATCAACCTACCTAATAAGATGGGTGGACACTAGGCTTGGACCACAACAAGTTCATTGTAGGTTAGAATTTATTTGCATGGGCACTTTTTAAATGTAGGAATTTTTCAATTCTTTGTCGTAATTATGGCTAAAGTATGCTTTATCTGTTTTCAAATTTAGTTTGATTTCTCAAAATCATCCCACAACCCAAAGCTGACAGTGGCTACCACTGATCAGAGAACCAGCAGCTTTTACCAGTGATGGTGGCTCTCATCACTGATGCCTGAGCAGCTCACTCAGCTAAGCCATTATGGTTTCTGGGTTAACAGCTTATTAAAACACTGCAGAAGCTGCAGAAACATTAATAATGTGATAAATCTGCAGCACAGAGGCAGCTGCAGAGCAAAACTGTATAAACAGTTTTGTATGTGGCTGGTTCTGTCCTGAACTATACATAACAGATTGAACCAGAGACAGGCTAAATGTACTGCTGAACTGAATTAAGGCCACAGCGGTAGTAGTGGTGATGCATTCAGGTATCAATTAGTACAAACTGAGGTGTGCTTATATGATGATATGATCTTTTATCTTAGAAAATAATTTGACAGATTTCAATTATTAATGTACCCTTGAATATGCAAACTGATCTGAATATTTTTTTTTAATTGCACTTGTAATGTAAATCTCCTGTTATTATTTAGGTACACAGTGGCTTGTCTGTGGCTTAATTACGGTGTATCCTTTGCTCTTTTTCCACATGTCCAGAAACAGATTAGCATAAACCTTCTGACGCCAAGCTTGAAAAACCACTGTACTATGTAGCTGCTATCTAAACCATTTTGTGTTCCCAATGCGACTTCATCAATACATTTGTGCCCATATTAATAGGATTGTCACTTCTCTACATGGTTTTTGTCCTTTCTTCTATGTGCACAAATATTCAGCCATTAAAAATTGCACAGACACACGCAGTGAGCAGACATGTTAATGGTCCATCATGGATGTCGAGGTTCTTTGGTGGTTCTTCTATATATATATATAGTCGGTCATCATTGTCAGCACCATCACTATAAATCAGCACACACATCTCACACACACTCATATATACACACTGACTCTCTCACACACAAACACAGATCTGGCAGAGAGATGAGGACAGATGGCTTTATGTTGGGGTCAAACACAGGTGAGGAGACAGTTTCCATTATCCATCCAGCTAGCTATATTTTGGCTAACTTGGACTATTACAGAAGCCGTTTCCAAAAATTGTCTGCAAGATCTTGGTTGATTCAAAGGTCAGAATCTGTGTTGAGGACAACAGATTATCTCTGATATACTTTGCCTCATCATTAACGTAGAATTTTCAAAGTTTTTCCGGTTTCATTTATTTGCGGCTTGAACTTCTTGTCATGTGTTTGTTATTATTCGAAATGAATTTCATCAAGGTCACATTTCCCATACTGTTCCTCAGGTTATCATAAATTAAATTACTAATATTTGGGAGTAAAAATCTATTAAGTGTAAGGTTCTTTTTGGCATCTTTTTACATCGAGGTAATTTTTCTTTGTCTTCAAGGGTTTAAGAGTTTGCACCAAGAATAAAAGCTGCACAGCTAGAAAACAACCACATATTGCTTTGTCACTTCAGTCTCCTCTTCTTCGTGTGGTTTTTAACTTCCCTAGTGTGTGTCTGTGTGTTTGTGTGTGTGCAAAGGGCATGGGGTGTCCATGTGTACGTGTGCTGAGATGATCACAGTTCTTATTGTTGTTGGTATCTGGGGAGACAAGAGGCTTTGTGTTAGCCATGGTCTATGTAATGCCACTGTGTAGGTGTGTAAAGATATATATATATGTGTCTGTCTGTGTGTGTGTGTGTGTGTGTGTGTGTGTGTGTGTGTGTGTGTGTGTGTGTGTGTGTGTGTGTGTGTGTGTGTGTGTGTGTGTAGGATGCGTATGATGTTGGTGTGAGGGAGATGGAGAGAAAGAGCAAGCTGATCCTGTGGTTATAGACTGTTGGACTTGGTTGTACAGTAAATCCCTGTCTTTGTAAACAGATCAATAAACTCTCAGCTGTAGGTGTGTTTGCGTATGTCGGTCTAAGTGTGTGTGTGTGTGTGTGTGTGTGCATGTGTTTGTGTGTTCATACAAAAGCTCCTTTGCTCGCCACTGTGGTGAGGAAGGTGCAGCATGTTGGAAATGTAGCAGAACATAACTAACAGATTGATCACAGCTGTACGTAGCACAGGGCACAGTCTGTGCATTCGTGTTAGATCTAACAGTGAGCACCAGTATTTGTTCCTGTTGTACTGATTTAATAACGAATCTACTCTTTCTCCACTTCCTTGCTTCTTTGCAGACGTCAGATTATTCGGCCATGGCCTCACTAGCAGGTGGACTGGACGAGATGAAGAACAGTTTGGCCAATCCGGGCACAGGGGCGGAGTTAGGAGCCAGCGTATCAGGTCCACAGTCCTATTCACTAGTTCCAGGTAAAAATGACATCCAGCTAATAACCGTCCATTCCCTTGATCGATTCTGCCAAGAAAGTTCTGTTATCTGCTATGCTTCAGCATCGTAGCTTTACCAGGTGACCTGTAGCAGCCAAGTTAGTGACATTTTCTTACACTCAGTTTGCGCATGCCTTTTGTTCTTGATATGCATTTTTGCCAACATCTGATATAATTTGGGTGTTTATGCACTACTTTTACTGCAATTTTATTTTCTAGTGTGCATTTTCAGCCCGTTTTTATTTGTGGGGCATAATCAGTGATGTTACTTTTCTGCCCAGTGTGATAACATTCTATTAAAGATAAAAGGGAAGTAATCAAAATGTTTACATTTGCAATCCCATATTGAAATTTTAATCAACCGTGAAATCAATAAAAGATAAATTCATCTTATAATTAATTAAAAGATGAATAGTCAGATGCTGGGTGATGGTATAAAATCAGCCTACTTAATTGCGGCCATGCATAAAATATGAACAATAAAATGAATTTAGGTGTAATTAAAGGAAAATACTTTTTGAAAATGATGAAAACGTTGGTCACCGGTAGTCAAACTCTGGTCATGCAGTCCCATAATTCACCTCATTAAGATTCCATAAAATATTTGATTAGGTATAAAAACTCATAGCATTTCAGACTATATTATCAAATTGAAATCACATGCAAAGTATTAAAAAAAGAAAAAATACAGCAAGTCAAATGCCTTTTAAGTTTACCCCTGCAGTGATGGAAGCTACAGGATTCTAAGTGCTTAAAGAGCTCAGTGTTTTGGTCCTCAGGAGAGGAGAGAAGCACAGAGGAAAGGTGGAAAAGAAAGGTGGAAGGACAGAGCAAAAGTGAGAACCTCATCTATTCCTCTTTGTCCATTTAGGGGCACTGGGACAGGCAGTGACTAATTAAGAGTAGACCAGGGAGCACTTGGACAAGGCTTTCACGTTCCCATCTGTAATGAGGGGAATCATAGAGCTGGGAATTTGGGATATCTGGGAATGGGCTCTTTTTTGCCCTCTGGAACCACTGAGGAATATTACCTGCTCATGCCAGAAGAGAGAAAGAGACAGAGACTGAGAGTTCTAGAAAAAAAGAGAGAGAGAAAATTTCCATTTCTGCTTATGCATGCAAACACACACACATTCATACTCACACACACACACTCACTCACACCTTCTGAATATTATGCATGCAATTCCTTGCCTGTCTTTTCCCTCTGAATAGAGCTCCCTCTAGGGGATCAAACGTCTGTGTGCTTGATGCAATGTTATTGCATCCTTGAAGTGTTGATACCCAGGACACATGCTGTTGAACAACATTTACACACTAAGTCCTCCTTTCTGTGGCCTTTGCAAATCTGTAGGGCATTTTCTTTTACCCTGAACTTCACCCAGTCTGCTAGAGTGCAAACGCACAAAGGGACACATTGCATGCCCTTGATCCCTCTAGGTTTGACATGTGTTGCTCTGATGGCTGTTTGATGTGGAAGAGTTAGATAGGCAGACAGTAAGAGAGGAAGAGAAGCAGAGGATGTCTGTTCATCTGTAGCTGCAAGTGAGCACGAAGGAGACTTGTACTTGTTCGTTGACCTCTACAGCAAGGCTGTGGAGAACAGATACATCAATACAACTGGCATACATATGCACAAATACACTGCATGCACACACACACACACACATGCACGTTCACACATATACACAGACACACACCTCAGAGGATCTGGCCCTGTCTGCCCCCTCTAAGTTGGGCTATAGAGAGTCCATCTCTCTTCTCTTCCACCCTCTCCTCCCTCTCCTCCTTGCCCTGTGCACTGACCCTGAGCGGATGAGTAGCCCGTCTGCACTAATGCCTCGCTGTCGCGTCAAACACCGAGAAAAACTTTACTACACTGAGACAGCAGAGAGGAGGCGGAGAGGGACAGAGGGAGGCTGGAGCAGAGAGAGGATCTGTAAGAGAGAAACATGAGTAGGGAGGGAGGTGAAGAGGCAAATATGAAGTGGACAGAAAAATGAAAGGATGAAATTTATGAGCCTTACTTCATTTGATTTTCTTTGCTTACTTCTGTCCCTCATTGCTGTGTTTCTCCACGTGCTCCTGTGTAACATGACTGATGATAGTGGATTTTAAAATGTGACAAGGAAATGTAAATTTTTTTTTTTTTTTTTTTTTTTTTAAACAAATGTTTTTCACTGAGAATGCTGAAATGTCAATTTAGAGACATGTAGTGTAGCTGGTCTGTTAATTAACTATTTTGGTCTATATCAGGTTTTCTGTTTTTCAGTAAAATGTCTAAACATTGAACTGCTGTTGAACTGAAAATACTGTAGATGCAGATAATGAACTGAATTGTAATATTCTGTGCTCCCTTCAATCTCGCCTCACCATCAGGTAAATTTTTTAAGTTGTCCAATACTTTGGTTAATGACTAAACACCTGAAAAACGGACGATTCACACCAGACTCAGCTGTACTTGTGCCAGTTAGCAAATTGCATGCCATTACACTAAACTACAGTTTTGACACTGCTAAATTTCCTCATGTTTGCCAGGACATATTGACATGCTGACAGCTTAAAGAATCATTGTACATACTAGCTAGCTTGGCCTCAAACTTTGGTCGACTTTGGCAAACAACCATCAGTTTATAGTTTCTATATATTCAAAAAAGGATTAATATGCAATACCTCTGCATTAAAATGTCTACAAACAACTTGACCAAAGTTATATACAGTAAACGCTGGATAATATATCAGAGAAGATGGAAGGAAGAAGATGGAGGCAAACTAGATCACAGACCACTATGGTGTTTTTTTCATTCTATTGTTAGAAGTATGTACTCATGATTTATCACAATTGTAGGATAACGATTCAAAAACCAAGACAAAGCAACTCTTCACACAGGCGTATGAGTGGGACAACCACAGCGAAAGTTAATGTTTTGTTAATGTCTTGATTGAGAGACTCCTCGCAGCAAAAAGCATACATGGTGCATTTAAATATCTTTTGACATTTCTGTACAGCAATTCTCTCTTTAGGTAATGGTCAACATATACATCATATTATGAAACCAATATATATTATTGACTGTCTACAACATTTAAATGCTGCTTTAAAATCTGGTACACCTTAAAGTGGTTATGCTTTGTTTGTATGTTGGATAACTGAGTGAATACAGCTGATAATATCAGGACCTTTTCTTCAATATAATTTTGAATTCAAGCCTTTTACTTGCAATGGAAAAACCATACATTCTGATATTGCTTTTACCTAAGTAAATAAAATTCCTCCCCACATTGCTGTTGTCTTCTTATAGCTCCTGCTCCTCCTCTGCTTTCGCTTTGTCTTCCTTGTTGTGTCTATTTTGTTTCACACCATTTTCCCTTCCTCTTGTCTTTTATGTTCTCTCCTCTATTCCCTCTCCTCCCTCCTTCCTCCTCCTCCTTTCTCCGTTAGTCAGTGGTGGTTAAGTGGAGGGGAAGTGAATGGGATTGATGGTGTTAGCGTCTGAGCTGTTTATGATGATGATAAATGTGTGTGTGTAGGAGGCAGGAGGAGAGTGTCGACGCATGTGTGGTTGGGTGTGTGTATATGATGATGATGAATGGAGGGCACCCTCTCCACGCACTCCCAATGTCTACTGCGTGCAAACATAGAGAAATGATTTGGGTCGACACACTGTCATGTAGTCTAATGCAGTTATATATCCTATCCAGCAAGTGACAGACAGAGGAGGGAGGGGCAGGTGTTGGTAATGAGAGAAGGGGGAGTCTGCAAATTAATAGATGCCAGAGGATTGAAAAGAAGCAGGGGAGAAACAAAAGAAAAAAGGATGTCCTGAATGTGCTCCTGTAGGTTGTTTTTAAAGACAAAAACCCTGCGAGAATTGTCGCCTTTTTAAGGTGATATTAGCAGCATTTAAATGCTCAGTTTTCATCTTTAATGTGATTAATGTCAGGGGCAGAAAGTAATAAATGAAAAGTCATCCTATGTCAGCAAGTGGCCCTTTTTATAGCACAACAGGTGTGACTCATAACTCAAAATGTGTGTTAAATTTTAACTCATTGTTACACTTCATTGGAATAAAGTCATCATTAATATTATTAGAAACATGCACTTTTATTTCTCTCTGAAAGGCCAGTCACGTTGTTTTTTTCATTAATTAAAATCAGCAGTCAGGAATTAGACACATTTAAGATTGTCTGAAGTCACTTCCTTTGAGTGTTTTCAGTGATTTGAAATTCTTTGTTTCTTTTCTTTGTGGAGAAGCTGACCATGACTTAATCAGAGGTGCTTTTTATGGCCTCCATTGTCACCACTCTCTGTATTTTTGGCATCTTAGTGAATTTGGAAATGCAAGCTGCTATATAGCACGTTTGCTCAACAGACGATGTGGTTCTTCCACAGCAACAAATACCACATAAGGATATAGGAAATGAAATCATAAAAGGCCATAAAGAGTCGTAAACAACACAAAGACAAGTATGGTGAATTCTTCCCATTCTCATAATCATATAAGAAATCATCTTTATCCCTAAATGTAATACATTAGAGCAGTGACAAACAGTCAAATAATTGATTAGGGCAAAAGAAGAACAGCAGAAAATCTGATGATACTCTTGATAATGCGCTTAAATGGAGATCAAAAAATAGCTCAAGGTTAGGAGCAGGACCACATCTCAGTCACCCCTATATACATACTACTCACAGACCATTGCTTAGCCACGTTGCCAGTCTGACAGTTTAAGAAAACTTTGACTTACCACAAACTGCTCATAACATCAGCCTTCTGATGAGGGAACGTCCAACCCGGTGTTCAGTTAAACTGGAACACCGGCTTCAGGTCTCCTCCATGCCGATCAGCTTATTTAATCCACAACGAGGCCCCAGAGACGAGGAGATCGGTGTCGCTCCAGAAACACCAATCAGAACTCCTCTCTCTGTTCGCCAGTCGCATCAAACACTCCTCATCCGATCCCACCTACAACCAGGGAGCCTCCACTCAGAGAAGCCCAAGACGTAATCACTCCATCCACAATGTCCCGAGAGACCGCCACTTACGGAAACAATCGGCGATGTCACTTCCACATGAAATATCCGACCGGACCGTCGAGAGTGTTCAGGAAACACTAAGAGCAAGACTTTGCCTGACACCGCGCTGACAACAAAGTTAAACTATTCCAACTTCTTTCAAACTTCCTGAGCTTAGATCACGTGATAAACCAAAACAATCCTACATCCGGCAGATGCTGATGCTGCGCGCTAGAACGTGACGTCACCGCGCTACCCGTAGCTCCGCCCAGCTAAAAAAAATTTTTGTAAAAAGAGGGTTGATATCTGAAGCAGGTAAGCCTGCCAGAGAAGTACACTTACTCTCTTGACACATGTAGAAACACTCATCGTGTTCCCACATTCCCAACAGATCTGCCGATGTCCCTCCACAAAAACTCTCCAACAGGATCTCCATCATTCTCCATAGAATTTAAGAGTAAGTTTTCACCTGCCACCTCGCTGACAACAAAGTTAAGATATTTCAACTTCTGACAGACTCTCAGAGCTTTCAACACATGATAAACCACAACAGTTCTATCCCCAGCAGATGCCACAGCTGTGCACTCAAGCATCCTATCCACCATTCCCTACAACAATCCATTCCCAGCCTCACCACTACAGCCATTTCTGGCAATGGAATACCAACATACCTTTCCTCCCTTGAACCTTCCCAACAACCCTTTCCTTCCTCGTCTGACACCGGGCTGCCAGTTTCTCCCTCTTTTATTTCTTCTTCCCAGCAACTTCTCTCTCTCTCTCTTGCTATCGGCATCGGGTTGTCAGTTCCGACCCCCATTACCACCAAATGCACTCAGTGTCCCTCGCTATCGGAACCAGGTTGCCAGCTCAACTTTCCCCATCCCCCATTCCCAGCAACCCGTCTCTCTCTCACTATCAGCACCAGGTAGCCAGGTCCTCTCTTTCATACCCCAGTACCAACAACCTCCCTATCGTTCTCTTTCTCACTACCGGCACTGGACTGCCAGCTTATAGTATAAGAGTTTCACAACTCCCTAACTCTAGTTCCCAACATAGCCCTCCATCTTGGAGACACAGGCATCTATCATTCTTATATTCAACTTGCCTTTAATGCAGAAGTTGGTCTTCAACAATTCCTCTAAGAGAGCTATTGGGGGTGTCGCTACTAGGAATTGTACTGTCGCACCTTTTCAGCACATTCATTTTTAACACATCACAAACACTGATCACTGAGTCACCCAGCCTCTACATCTACTGACCACAATTCAAAGCCAGATCTCCTCCTTCATTCATCTTCACTCTACAGCATCACTACTAGTTGCTATTCCAAAGGCCACAATTCTTCCCACTCCCATGCTCTTGCCACAAGGCATCAACATGAAGATAATCCAGTGTTTCCATTGCAGATGGTTGAATAAACCATCTGCAACAGTCTCAACCTAGCACACCTCAGTGCAGATACCTGTACATTTGCTTCTTCTGCAGCAGCGGACAATCTTGACTGACATGCCCACGCAACCATTACCCACATCAGTCATCAATCTTCTGCTTTAATCCTAGCACTGGGATGCCTGTGTCATTAACCTCTACCCCCACGTCAACAATCTTCCACCTTTACGCACCAGGATGACAGATTTTCAGTCAGTTTCAGTGCAGATACCAGCAGGTTTGCCTCTTTTGCAGAGGCGGTTACTCTCTGCAACCCCACAAAACATGGCCAAGTCACAAACCCTTTGTCACATCTGGTACAAGTCTCATCAACATCCTAGCACTGAAATACCCCTCAGAACTCACCAAATTTCCACATCACATGCCTGACAGTTTCCACTAATGAGTCACCTGATATCCCTCAGCAGGTGCTACAGTCTTCAGTCTCCAATAGAAGATGCAGAGACTAAAGGAGTAATAAGTACCAAAACCCCGACATCAACAATTTCCTGCTCTCATTATGGTTTCAGTCACCTCTGTCCTGCACTTCAACAATTTTGACTCTTATTTTGCCACCAGTATGCCAGTCTCACTGACCTCATCAACAGTCTGCTTCTTACATTACTGGCATTGGGATACCAGTTTCTCCACCATTATGTGACTCTACTGCACGCTCCCTCCTGACAATGAGCTCCTTGCCCTAGCTCAAAGGCTATACCCAGCCAACCTACCAAGAAAGCAAATTTAGGTTGCTTGTACCTGCAATTTCGTTCTTCCGTCACTTCCTAGAGCTCATGACCATGGGTTAGGGTTGGGATGTAGATTGACTAGATTTACTACTAAGTCCTTACCAATCTCTAGTATACCTATATACAAACCAGAAAATCTCAGAAGCTTCCGACTCTCTATTCGTTACAGAGGCCAGTCAAGTCACAACCTTTCCCTAATTCCTCTTCCATTTCGAGCAAGACCTGATGGCATCCAGAATCCTAGCGTGTTCTCTGGCCACTCTTTTCATATTGGTGCAGCTAACACCACCTAATCAAGGCCATGGGCCAACCCTCAAGACCTACATTATGCCCACTCTTTGTTTCATTCTTATTGAAAGCTTTTTTGGGGGTCTGCTTGCCAAGGAGCCACTAGTAATCACTGACTAAGCCTTTCCCCACACTGCAACAGCTCAGCTCAGTTATCACCAACATAACGCTCATTTGCATCCAATAAACAATCAAGTTTCAATTTGACAGTGTGGTCCTTGCTAGTCAATACTAATTAAACTCATTAAGTGTTTTTTTAACATAAAATTTTTAAAAAATCATTAGTTGTAGCCTGTTAAATGCAATCCAGCCTCTACAAAATTACCTTTCTACAACTAAACTGTATTGTCAGTGATAGTTTGCGCGAAATTTTCTGCCAAATTCAGCTCACTTGCAACAAGGGACAATCAAAGAACATGAAATTTTGGACAATATCAATTAAAAACACCCTGGTACAGACAACAATGGTACAGATGACAATGATGAGAATAATATTGTGAGTAGTAAGGTGCTGATGACAGCATGTGTTTGTGTGTTTGATCACAGGTCGAGACCTAGCCAGCACCACTCTGCCAGGCTACCCTCCTCATGTCCCACCCACTGGACAGGGCAGCTACTCAACGCCCTCCCTCACTGGCATGGTACCTGGTAAGTATTCACACACACCACACCAACACACAAAATAACATACTTTTGTGTCACTTCAGATCACATTTCATTGACTTACATGTATGTTATGGAACCTTAAATCAAGTCTTAACTCTAAAATTGATTAATCCACATTAAGTGGACACTGAAAAACCCACAATGGGACTTTTTAACAGATTTCTTGATTGCACAGCGTAAATGATATACACACACTGACTCAAATTGTCTGACTTTCCTGTAAAGGAATTCTGTTGTCTTTCAGCATTCCTAACATCAACAGATATGTTCTTACATATCTGTTGAGTTCCTACTGGATGTATGTTTGGATGTGTGTGTGTGTGTGTGTGTGTGTGTGTGTGTGTGTGTGTGTGTGTGTGTGTGTGTGTGTGTGTGTGTGTGTGTGTCTTCAAGGGGTGTGCTTAGCTTTGCTACTTCCTCTCTCTTGTCTGTCTACACTATGGCTGTCAGTGCTCCCAGGGGGTGGTTTGTATGTGTGTGTGTGTGTGTGTGTGTGTGTGTGTGTGTGTGTGTGTTTGTGTGCATACACGTGTGTTTGTGCATGTGTGTGTGTGCGTGTGTGTGTGTGTGTGTGTGTGTGTGTGTGTGTGTGCCTGTGTGTCATTAGAAACCAGCCACAGTAGCACAGCTGTCCCTCCTCAACATTAGTAATTTGTTTTTAATGAGAATCACCAGTGACCCACGACTAATTCATTCATTCCCTTCCACTCCGCCTTCTACAACGCTTTTGTGTTTCAATCCTGGACCGCCGTTCTCGCTCTCTTTTAGACACTTGCAGCAGGGCTCATGGTCAGTGTGAAGTATACTGCGAAGAAATAAAGGGAGAAGCCCAAACGGCAGTGAAACAAAGTCGACAAACAAATATTGTTTACAAGTTGCTGTCTCTGTGTATTCCTAGTCATTCAGGCTATGACACACACACAGACACACACGCACACACACACACTCTCAGTGGACATGTAGGAACAGCACGTCTAAAGATAGGTAACCCTGTCGCCCCGTCCCCCTGCACTCACCCCATCCTGTCCTCAGGTTTGACAGGATATTTGTGTGTGGGTGTTTTGGGTTGGTGTATGTTTATGCGTGTGCTGGCATGCGATTGTTTGTGTGCATGTGTGTTTGTTTTTGACAGTGTGTGTGTGCGACCTTGACACTGAGCTACACAAGGGAGACCCCTGAGCCTTCGTTCCTCTCCTCTCTCTCTCCCCTCCGCCCCCCGTCTCCTAAACAACCTGACACATTGCCGTCACTACATTGATGACAAGGGAGAGGATGTTCACACCCAGGGATGCCATGGAGACCATATCCCGACCCCACCTGACAGACGCAGAAAAACACACACACACACACACACACACACACACACACACACACACACACACACACACACACACACACACACACACACACACATATAAGCACGCACACACTTGCACAAAAACTTGCTTTGTACACACACAAACAGACATTTAAATTTTTCTCAGCCATTTTCCAAAGCTCCCTTGAATCCGCGAACTGACTAGAATGAGTGTGGAGAAGATAATCTAGAAACTTTGCTTCTCCAGCTTCGCCATGTTTTATCTCAGCACTTCTCAGGCAAATTATCCTCCTTTTTGTTCGCCCTGTCTAATATCATACCTTCATTAAGCAAGCAACTCTCTTCTCCTGTTCTCCTCCTCTCTCCCTCTCCATCTCTCTGTCTTTCTCTCGGCAGCAGGGGGGCTGACACTCAGAGGGGGTGTAGGAGAGCAGTGAGGCAGAACCGACAGAACGAGAAGGAGAGAGGAGGAACGGGTGGTGGGTGGTGGGGGAGGCTGGAGGGAGGGAGGGGGCATCAGGGTCTGTGACTGTCAGCTATGGGAGAGGGATCCCCTGGGAGGAGTGAAGGTTCAGGAGAAAAGAAAGAAAGAGCAAAAGAGTGAAAAAAGAGAGCAAGTCAGCAGAGAGATGGGGAGGGAAAAAAAGAGGAGAAGAAATGGAGGAGAATGTTGTTTTGATGTGAAGGGTGACGGGCGGGCTGTAGTCGGGGGGTGAGGGAGAAAAATAAAGAGGAAGGGGTGAAGGGGAGACTGGGAGGGCAAGACAAGAGGAAGAGAAGACCCCAGACAGTAAGTAGTAAATGAGGGAGAAAAGCTACGCTATCATCCACTGTATGGCAGGACAACTAGAGTCTCGCTGAGCTCTCCAGTTCACTCAATATCAACTAGTCTGCAAACTTCTCTGCTGAAATCAAGACCAAGGTTGAAGCTGCACTTAACACTTACCTGGAATAAATAGTAGCGGTTACGTGTTTGTATACATGCATACATCATTTTGGTTCAGCCCTTATACCCAGGAGTTGTAAGAATACAATTTGGAAGAAGCTGAGATACTTGGACACTTCATGAAATTTTGGCTTATGATGATTGTGCGCAATATGCACAGGTGTATCATAATAAAGTATTTCTTGAGAATTTGAGATAATCATTACCCAAGATGCAAAAATTAAATAGTTTAAATCCAATGACACTGTGAGCCTCACAAATGAGATTTCAGTAACTTGGTTTCTTTTCCAAATCTGATCCAAATCAAACTAGCTCTCAACTGCAACTTGATTTTTCTCAGCAAAAGCTATTTTTTTGCCAAACCCAAAATGGACAGGATCGTACTCTCTGCTGCTTGTAAACATGCTCTGTCTCTTTTTTTGTGTTTTTTTTCAGGGGGAGATTTTTCCGGAAGTCCTTATTCCCATCCGCAGTATTCTACGTACAATGAATCTTGGAGATTTCCGAACCCCAGCCTATTAGGTTAGTATATCCTATATTGCTGTAGCCAGCTCTGCTAACCGGAACTGGATCAATAATTGTATCGATTAATTTCATTTCATTCTCTCACATCGCAGTCCAAGTCTCTCTAACACTGTCTTGTATCTTTCATGCTCCACTGTTCATTTTGTTTCATGTCATTACATTTCATTCTGTATTGTACCATACAATACACTGTATCATAGACATAGTTATGTTTCTGTGCAGGGATTTTTTTTTTATATAGAGTGACAATATGGGTATGAATGAATCTAATAGAAACAGGGTTCTGTGTGTGCAGATCGAGGAAAGCAAATTTCCTGAGAAAAAAACAGGGACTGGAGCACACTGATTAATTCTGACATTACTGTGTCTTCATCGGTGAAAAAAAGGACAACAGAAAGATGCAGCGAAGTGAGGAAGGAACAGATTTGGAGTCAATATTTTGGGATTTGTGGGATTTTGTTATGTAGCTGTTGTGAGGCACACTGACTCCAACCACCTATTGTTTCATGATTCATGCGATCATCCTCACATTAACAGTTAAGACCCAAAAAATTAGCTTCATAAAATAACTGGGATATTTTTGACACAGAGTAGCAGGACTAATTACTTGGCGGTGACATGATGCATTCATTAATGTAAATTACACAGGTTCATTGAGTCATTTAAATTGGCTTTACTATAATGGCTTGCCAAACCAGCAAAGGTACAGAAAAAAACCAAGCATCCATTGCTCATTCAGTCTCCAACTGCCACCAGGTTGGATCTTCTGGACAATACAGCGAGCAGGCAAGAATTAGTTAACAGACTCCAAAAAATGTTCTCAGATAACCTGGAGGAGACTGAGAGAGTCTTCTATTGGATTTTTTATGCTGTATTTGGGGCTGAAAATGTTTATTCTACTTTGACGTTAAGGATGGGCAACATGTACCATTTGATATTTTATCATGCCATTAATGTTGCACTGCCTTCTTTTTTAATATCTCTGGGGTTTCCTGCAATGTCCTTCTGGGGGGGATATTGTTGCAAATCACGAGAAGGACCGCTTTTTAGATATGAGTAGGATTTTTGCATCAATGTGATGAGATTATAGTCTCATTTATGTCAGTGTATCAATACTGCTTCGTTATTCTAACGATTGATGTCAGAATCCATTGATCACAACCACTTTAAGGAGGCATTTGCACGTTCTTGACAGGCTGCAAAACAACGATACCCTCCCATGACCATGCATGTAAATGTTATTCTGAAAGACAACCCAAGTCTATCATCATAGCTCCACATCAGTGTTTAAGAGGAGAAATTATCCCTCAGCCAAAAACAGTCAGTGTCAAAGTCATTGTCTAGGGAGCCATTTCAGGGGTCACGTTTAAAGGTGATGCGGTCAGAAGGGTGACGGTGTGAAAGGTCAATAGGTGAGAGGGGTCAGGCTGTGATGACCTGTAGTGTGCCCCCACCTTCTCCTCACCTCTCCTTCTCCCTTCCTTCCCTCCATCCCTCTGTCCCCAGTGTTTCAGCAGGATTATGGGTCTCTCCTGGGGACGGAAATCGGCTGCTCCTCCAGTCTCTTCACCAGCCAGGCAGGACAGATGCAAGGTAGGTGGAGAGAGAAAGAGAAAGACAAAAGCAAGTCATGCAGCATGTGTGAGGGTCCGGGTATCTGCACAGAAGGAGGAAGGTGTAATGATGAGGGAAGATGATGGTAGAGCACAGAAATAAGAAAAAAGGAGGAAGAAGAAGAGACTGTAAAGGAACTTTAGTATGATAACGGATGAGTGGACACATAATATGAGGACAAGATGCACATTAGGAGACACTGAAAGGTTTAAGATTGATGGCAGGGGAAGGAAGAGGCTGTGATAGAGAGAGAAGGATGAGGAAAGAGGTGACAAATGAAAGAAAAGGGAGTTTAAAAACGAGCCAAAAGGGGAGAGAGGGCGTCTGAAGTCTTGAGTGAGACTAAATAGTTTGTCAGGTCGGCTTAATGCCTCACTTCCCCAAAGAGGCTCCTGAGATTACCTGGACTGTGGACAGACATAACCTGTCAACACACAGCGAGGCTGATTGATGGAAGTGACAGAGACAGGTGTGTGTGTGTGTGTGTGTGTGTGTGTGTGTGTGTGTGTGTGTGTGTGTGTGTGTGTGTGTGTGTGTGTGTGTGTGTGTGTGTGTGTGTGTGTGTGTGTGTGTGCAGGAGATTTTTTTTTTCCTGTGTGTATTAAGGTGTGCAAGTGTGAGTTTCTGTGTGTCTTTGGGGTTACAGTATTGAATTGACCTCTTCCCCGGGGAGAGAATAGACTCAAGGGATCAGTAGTAGTAGAGCTGTACTCAGTGTGTCAGCTTAGACTGTCACTTAGATAGTGTGTGCGAGTGTGTGAGAGAGAGAAGAGGAGGGCGACGCTGAAAGAGTCAGACCGAGTTAATTTTATTGGTTGTACGTGAAAGAGAGACTATTTTTTCTGTCATTAGCTTCATCAGCTCATGTCATCTCATCCCTGCCTTTCACATTCAAAGTAAAATATAATCTTAACAGAAAATTGGAGCTGCTCATTCCACATTTGCACTGTATTTAAGTACAAGTTGTCAAAAGGAGAATTCAGATTTATTACAACCCGAGTCATATTTTTGTCATTTTAACCATCGTTCCTATCTGTAATAAAAATGACCCTCACCAAGTTAATTGCTGAGATCTGCCAACGTGATGACATTGTGACAGAAGTCCACTGAGAAAAGAAATGAGCAGAAGCAGAAGACAATCATTTAAGTTTTTTTAGAACAAATTTCCAGATTAGTCAAGCTTACTTGGAAGAGGAAGTACTGTTCCTGTCCATTGAGAGATTAATGCATGCAATCTTTCTGCTGTCACTTTCAGTTTTACTGCCAATTAGTGTTTTAAAGCTGCTAATTAATGCTTTTTAAATATATGTAAGAATGGATCAAAAGACTGTGTATGTCATATTCTGTTTTATTTTTTCTCGTGAAATATCAGTTTTTCAAACCTTTTGTGACCCAAAAATCCTTAAAATGAAACAATGCAGAACATTTTAATGCAGCTAGCAGATCATTTTTGCAAAGCAAACACATTTAACTGGTGAACAATGTGGAGTATGTAGCAGCTGAGGAGGTAGTTTTTACTCTAGAGTTGGTAGAGACAGAATACAGAGCTAAAAAGAGAAGTAATATTTGATCAAGTGGCCAGATTCCAAATGGTTGCAAATGCTGCTCTGTATCTTCTAGATTTTTAAGAAATATGCAAATGTCTGATAAAACGTTTGTCAGTTAATATGTCAATGTTGTGCTTCCCAGGTTGCCAAAAATGTTGATTTTAATAATCTAATTAAACCTGAATGCTGGCGCCTGATAAGCAACAACACCACAACTAATAGGAATTACCACAAAAATTGCAATAAACTGGACTCATTGTTTAACTTTCTCTAAATTCTATATTTAGTTTTTGCTGAGTCTCATTCAGGAGAATTGAAAGAGATGTGCATCTGTGTTTCCTTCCAGGGTCGCCGTACTACTACAGTGCAACATCTCGGGGGGCCGGCCCTGCTGCCACTGCCACAGCCTCCGCCTACGACCGCCACTGACCCTCCTGCAGAGAGAAGCGGAGGGTGAGAAGCGGGAGACGAGGAAGGGAGGGAGGGATGGATAGCACCAGCACTGTTCAGTACAAACTTGCCTGCGCACGGACTACAATGAGAAGATTTCAAATCTCTGACGTCAGTGAAGTTTCAGTTTTCTTTGTTGGCACCAACAAACATGCTCCCAGGCTGCAGCACAATACTGTACTTATATACATTACTGTGAGGATATAGGACTGATTTTGTGAACAGGTACATTTTGGAAATTTGGACCCTCCCAGATTACATCAAGGCTTGGTATCCCTAGCTTGTTTGTCATCTATAAACCCAAGAAGTCAGTGGACGGTGTGTGCAGCATTAAAACTATCTGTATTGTGATCTTCTGAGTAAAATGTTGTGTTTTCAGGTTATTTTTGATGAAATTGTTTAAGCTGATTGAGGCAAAATCACTTTTTCAACCAGTATTTTTATGACCAGACATCAATCAATTTTCTATGCCATACCACAGTGAAGTAAAGACAATCCTCATAACTGTGAATGACCAAAATCACCCATATCCCTATCATTCTATTGTCTATACTGTAGATTCAACACATTTCCTCTGGGATCACAATGTTTAGTATAAAGGGATACCCTCACGTTAATTGGAGCGTTCAGGGTCAGAGTTCGCTATGCCCTGCCCCAGTTTGCTGTAGCTGTCATGCTTTCCATTCTTGAAGAACACAAATGCAGTAAATTCCTTGTCACGTTTAAAAGTAACAGATCCTCAATTTCCAACAGAAACAGATAAAATCAGCTTGGTGAACGCATGTAAAGTGGAAACTTACCCAAATCCAACAAGAAACAGTTCTCACACAGTACAATACACTGTACCAGTCAAGAACAAGGCTTTAAAAAACATAACCTGCAACTACAAACTTATTTAGTAGTTGACTGTAGGTAGTAGGCTAGTAAACCAGACATGCTAACATTTGCAACTAACATTAGAGCAGTTAAATTCATAATTTAGTTTGTTCCTTCCACTGTTGCTTTGCTGTTTTTGCTTTTGAGAACAGCTAGAAGATAAGATCACCCTCCAAACTCTTTTAGTGCTATGTGACATTCCTTTTACAGCACACTACAGAAGCAAGTGGAGTAATCCAAAGCTTGACTGGCCTATCATGTCTAATTATGGTTGGTATGCCATGATTGGATTATTGCTGTTCAGGGGTGGGGTTTAGCGAACAGCTAATTTTAGTGTTTAAATGTGATTCCCCATATAGGAAAACTGTATCCTCACATCATGGATGTATTAAGAAGAGAGGGATACTGGATACCAAAGCTGGTGCCTTCTCACCTCACTAACAATTGCCCGTCTGGCACGTGTCAAAAAGTTTCTCACTTTGCTCTCCTTGTAGACTTTATATCGTGAAAAAAAAATCCAATTCACAGGAGAGATTTTACAACTTTAAAACTCATAAATTCATGACATAAAGAATGAAAACCAGTCTTGTTTGCAATTACATTAAATGTGTCCTCTTTACAGAAATTTCTTTACAGTGGTGGTCCATGGGAAAATTGGGATGCGTTCTATTATCCATGCTTCACAGCCAGCATGCTTTCCATTTCACACAACGGACTGCAAGTTTGGTTAAAAACAAAAGACGTGATTTTGGAACGCCGCATTGCATTTTGGGCTACAGGGGATCTATTTTAGTTGCAACAATGCAAGAGACCGCAGGGAGAAATTGGAAGCAAGGCAGACTGGCAGCCATATCCAGCACTCTTAATACATCCATGCCTCACATCCACACTTACATTTGAACTGGTTTGAATACCACTGATTAACAGACAAGCCTTTCAGTGAAGCACAGCCGAAAATATGAGTCCTCTGCTGTAAAAACAACAGTGTACATGTTCACATAAAACCAAAATCAACTCCACTGGGTTATGTTACTGTACAGGAAGGTGCTATCCTGCCTCTCCGGCTAAGATTTAGTCCTGATCAAGAGCTATTTATAATGGAGGAGACACAGAGTAATATATTAAGAAGCTTTTCTGCGCTGCACTCCGTGATGAGAGTGAATGACTGTAATGATTTATAATAGTGTCACGCTGTTGTGCTAGAATAGTGATGATGATGATGATGATGATGAAGATGCAGTGAACTATGAAATCTGATAAACTTTCAATATGAGAAGTCTTTGTTTATAAATGTGATCAGATTGCGATTTTCCTGTTTATAGTTTGTTTCCTGGTATCAGTTGACACAGGTGCCATTTAATAAGATGCCATTTTTTTCCGCCTCCTGTCTATTCAGAAGAAGAACTGGGAGGCGGTGGCACCGTCTTTTTCTCTCTCTTTCGCTCGCTCTTTCTATTTCTCTCTTTAAACTCCCCAAAGATGGGCCCCCCTAGTGGATCGGCTGACTAACTACAAAAGCACAAAGAGACTCAATCATCATTTAAAGGCGCCATTTTACTTTCCTGACTTCCTTTCTGAACCATGAAGTACTTCTTCTTCCTCTTCTTCTCCCCTTTCTGAGTTAGTGTCCTTGTGCTGTTTGACATCGTGAAATCGTTTCTATAAAAGCATTGCTTTCATGAAAAACATAAGTGAAATTTTTCATTTATTTTGTTTGTCTCCTACATCAGTTCTGCGCTGTGACAATGCATGACACCAGGGTCGAGGCCTTACCCATCATGTACAGACACAGTAGGACAGATTTGCCCTTCAGCACTGGTCTGAAATCAGTGTGTTTTCCCTCCCGAGTGTCTGGGGTCTCACTATGTTGATCTTGTGATAGGGCAATGTCTTCCTAAACCTGTACGTAGCTTCCTGTTTCAATTTTGTCCATACAAGTCTTGTACAGTAATCAGTGAAAGAGCAGAGAAGTCACAATGTCAATAGCAATTTCAATTATTCACATTTGAATTTAGATTTTAGTGATGAAGCTTTCTTTATGATAAAAAGACATAAAAGGTGCGTCGTGTTGTTTTAGCCATTGTCTGTTTACACATCTTTTGTTCTTCTTTGTTTGTTTGGGGTATGCGTGGCTGACTGTAGCGCTTCATTGCTACTGTGTAGTTTTTACTAGCTAACAGATTGGAGGCACCAAATCTGCGAGTGTGAGACATAAAATATAGCTATATAAACATAATATAACTATGAACACTGAACAAAGCTGTTAGTTTCTCAATCTTTGTTGTTTCTGGATTTTTTGAAATAGTAATAGAGTGGATCCTTTTACATTTGTAGACCTTAAAAGTTGTGCAGACACAACTCTAAAGAAGATTCTTATGACGGCTCACCCGCTGTGCTGCCAGTGTGCACCACAGCGGGAGCCCTTCCTTATTTCTGTCTTTTTCTCTCGATCCTTCTGAGGCATTATTGAACCTGAACCACACCAGCTGAAAACAAGGACAGTGCCTTTAGTTTTATATGTCAACATCCCCCTGACTGACCACGAGTCACTAAAACGAGATTCAGCGTCCCTCCCTGCAACTCCTTTAACTAAACTCTGATTATCTGCCCAGGCAAACACAGGGTTGTAGATTATTTAAAGCCTTTCACAAATAAGTAACAAACATTAATTTTAGTACCAGTATCAGATTGCCATGATGCATCCGCAGTAACATTGCAGCTCTGATAATAGAACACTGATCTAATGTCATCATACTCCTGAATTCTCCCAGAACTTGGATTTTTCAGTCACAGATACATCAGGAGGTAGAAAATCTTTTTAACAGTCGGTGAGTTTGCCAGGTAGCTACAGTAACAAAATGCCAGATATATTTCAGTAAAGTCAATCTAAGACCTCTTTAGTAGTGATGCTAAACAGGAGAACGCTACTGTAATCCTAGAATTACACAGCAAAACCTTTCGCCATAGCACTGTTTCAGTGCTGGGGAATGGCCTGATTGCACCCATTTTTATTCTGCCATAAAAGGAAAAATTTCTTGTGTTACTCTAAATAGTCTTGGGCGGTGCTAAGCCCAGGATGCAGCACTGGTGCCTCTGCGAAATAGTAACAGGCAGGGAATTTGTTTTGGTGGAACATGCTTGTAAAATAATTTTTTTTCAATAGCTGTTGGGCAGACATGCAATCCCATCCCTGTGAGATGGCAAATGTAAAGATATGTTTCTAGATCTTCAAAACCATCCACTGAAAGAATCATGCAAGCCTACTGCAAAATGAATGTATTCATGAAAACTTGGTATTTTCAGTGTGTAGGTTGCTAGCTCAGTGATTGCTGCTTTCCATAGTGAAAGAGGTCTAACCCTAACCCTAGACCACTATGGCCCTTAAAATGGACAAATGTACTTTGATATGATGTACAGGATTATGTAGTATGAATTCAAGTTGATCAAAAATATGTTTTACAGGGACAGACTGATGCAAATATGCCTGCTGGATATTTGTGGATTAACACTAGAGCACAAGATTAGAACTTAGAAACGTAATTCGGTTAAACAGCTATCTGACATGAATTTTTCAGTTTCAAAGACTGAAAAGGTCCAACTATTCAATGAGAGCATATTTTCTTCCCCTATCAACTGTCTTGAGTGCATCTGTGACTGATATGTCCAAATTCAGGGAGATGTCCATGCATCAGAGTTACACATTTCCAACTGGCTTTAAACGGCGTTAACACTGAAAAAAAGGCACAAAAGACAGAAAAAAGCCGAGTGAGTGACAGACATCTATCGAGTCTGTTCATTAATACTGCTTTTTTTTTTTAACCAGAACATTTTATAAATTAATCATACCCTTTTCCACAAACCAAACACACACACACACACACACACACACACACACACACACACACACACACACACACACACACACACACACACACACACACACACACACACACACACACACACACACACACTACTGTAAGCATGACAAAATATTGATTGAAAGTCGTTCTCCTTGAGGAGGTAAATCCAGTCGTGCCTCCTGTGTCCACTCACGTGAAGCAGCAACATCAAACGAGCCAAACTCGATGCCTGTTACCGGGTGTAGCCAAGAATCCAGTGATTCATTAACAAGATTATTTGTTAACTATGCATCTCATAGTGACACAGCTTGCCTTGCCATTGCTTTGACCTGACTGGTTCACATGGGGAGAGAATGAACGCAGTCGCTTCGATTGGCAGCTGTGACATTGACTGCGGTGATGAGGGGGGGACTTGTCATTGTGGGTGGTACTGTAGAAAGCAACGGCAGGCAGAGGCCACACACACACATAAATATAAGTACAGACACACACTCGCTCCCTCCCTTTGTCCTTTCCGAAGTGGCGATCGCCCCTCCTCTTGTGCCCCTGTGTTCCCCAGAGGAGGCCAAACCTGCTGTGCCATCAGAAGCTCATCCCGTCCCTTTTCTCCCCCCTCCCTCAGCCCTAATCTCATCATATCTCACCCGCTCGTCTTCCCCCGTCTCTCCCCTCCTGTAGCACTGCCACACCGCCAGGATTAGGAATATTAAAACTGTTCTGTTGATTTCAGGCCTGTGACCTTCCTCAAAAAGTCCTCCGTCTCTCTCCAGACAGCCCCATTAATCCTTTTTTCTCTCCTTTCTTACTTTTCTCTCTGACTATTCAGACGTGATGCTCACTGTCCTGTCAGAATTTCTGCATAGGAATGAAGCGGGGTTTTTTGTGCCAAAGCGAGGTCATTTCAATGGCAATATTGCTGCCGGTATCTTCATTTGGTCAGGAACATTCTGTAAGATCGCACCTCGTATTCTCTTTTCCCGCATTCTCTTTGTCAGGTAGCTGTACAGCATTTAAAACACAAAGAAACAATAGTTACATTTCATTTCCAGCACTTGCACAGTTTACTGTCCATGAAAATAAATTGCATCCTGAATTTTGATCCCAGCTCGAAGTCAAATATGAATCTGAAATAAATGCAAATGAGTTTTTTTCTTTATTATGATTTCTCACCGAGTGTGCACTGCCTGACTGTATCTCAATATGAATCCATGAAGATGGCTACTGCCTTCCTAAAACCTGAGGGGAATTCAGCATCACATCTTGACAGCAATTAGTGGCACAATCTGTTTCATGCTTGCTGTTATAACTAGGCTCTGGACAGATCTCATACTGAAGTGTTACAATGTTCTGTACATCTTAATATTATTCAACTGTGGAAGAGGAGTAATACACACGACTCAGCCTACAAAAATCGACCGTGCTTTTTAAGCAGATGTTTCAATCAAAAAAAGAGAAAAAAGTAGATACATGATTTTTCACCTTACTGTGGCCTTTCGTGTAACAATCTGGAGTTTTTTTGTGTCCATGGCTTCCTATCTGGGGTGTTAAAGAGATATTTACATCTGTGACGTTTTGGTAAAAAAAAAAATAAATGAACAGACAAATGACAGAAAGAAATACAGATCAGAATGCGAAGACAGATGCAAAGAATAAATTTGGTTTTAACAATTCCACTTGTTCTATTCTTCAAAATCAAAACGCGACAAAAAAGAGACATATCTGTAACATTCACCAAAGCCTGTGATGCCTGTTTTAAATGATAGATTCTTGTACAAAAAAACATATAAAATAGCAGAAAAGTCTTACAGATACAAACACAAAGTGAAGATAAGAATTGCCTTCAAAAATTCTGGAGGGGAGGATTTAAAAAAAGTAAAAGAAATGCTTCTTTAAGAAAATGTGTATGTTTTTTATTCAATTTTCTAGTAGTTGCAAACAAAACTTGGTGTTTTTTCTCTTTGTGTGTTGTGTGTTGTCTTAATATTTGAATGTATTTTACTGCAGTGCGAATTTGCCAAAGATATCATATCACTTGATTTTTCCTCTTTTATCTTTTGTTCAGTTGTTCCTGAATTGTGATCGGTTTTGTTCAGAAAAACTGGAAATAAATGGTGAATTTGATATTATGCTTATTTTTTATATTTCTATTGTTAATATTATTGTTATTTTATTTCCTGGGCTTTGAGTTTACTGTGAAATATTAAATTGCAGTTTGCTTGATGCATCTCTTCATACTCAGTCTGTGTACCTGTCCATCCGTCCACCTGAGTGACTGTTGTTGGTGAATTATTCCATTTATGTACCTGTAATGTGAAACTAAGAAGTAATTATTTGTAAATATTTGCCATAATTTTATTGGTCCTTCAGAATAAAAAATAATTTTTTGGAAGTTAAAGCTTCTGTGTGAGTGCTTAGCTGCGCATTTGCAAGTTTGTTTGTTTTTTTTCCATACACAAACGCACACTTCTTTCTTGTGTTAATGCCACATTCCTGTAAATCCAGCCTCAGTCTGGACTGTCGGGGTTGTTGCTGACAGAGCTGTTGCTTGTTTGTGTCTCCGTGTGACCCCGCAGCGCTGCTTTCATCCCGCGAACACACATCTCATCTCACCCCTCCTTCCCTCCTCTCACCCCACCACTCCAAAGTGAATGGAGAGTCCCAGTGCTGCAGTCTTGGCTGCTGGCCGAGTCCAGGAGGGGGCAGAGGTGTGTGTGTGTGTGTGCGTGTGTGTGTGTGTGTGTGTGTGTGTGTGTGTGTGTGTGTGTGTGTGTATGTGTGTGTGCGTGGAGGTAAGGAGGAGAAGGAGGAAGGGGGAGGAAGAGGGGGGAGAGGGGTGATAATAGGACACAAGCCATGACATGGTGACAACACGCCACACACAGAAAACAGCACATACCCAGCTTGAGACATAGGCCAGGCTGTCCACATATTGGGTGTCTGCCCAGGACGCTGGAGCAGTGAACAGCGCTTTTGTGTGTGCGAAGGTGTGTATCTGTGCTTGTTTTGGGTCGTGGCCAAATAAAGGCGGCCCCCGTAAGGTTGTGTAAGAATGCGTCTTATACTGAAGGATGAACCCAGGAGTGAAAGTTAACAGTCGCCGTTTTATTGCAGCCATCAGGGCTCGGCTAACCTGCTGAGGAGCTCCAGGGCAAAAGTGAGCGGTGGACCCAGAGGACAACCAGGATGTATGCAGCCCCGGAAAGATCAATGTGTGTTTCTGTTTCTGATCTGCTTTCCTTACTTGTTACTTTGCATAAAGTTACGTGTTCCCTCACAACATTATTTTTGCATTCCCCTTGATCCAAGGGAACAGGCAGTATGTTGGTCCAGTCTATTTAAAACACAGATTTTGATGAATCAGCGCAGTGCTCCACCAAGGCTGTTCATTCCCCCATATGGCATTGTCTAAAATGCAGCATATTTTTGTAGAAATGCAGCATTTGTTTATTAGTTATTGATGATCAGAAATCACAGCAAGATAGAATGTGGCCATTTAGTATAGATATACCCTGAAACAAAATGACCGTGCTGACCACAGGACTGTGTTATGCACATGTACGTTGTGTACGGATACCGAATCGTGTGACCTAAATATGTAGTGGATGGCAGGAATTGATGGGACTCGGAAACACCTCCACAATTTAATCAAACTAAAAGCCACATCTGCAAAAATACAATGAGGTGGTCCTTGTGTCATTTCTGACCTTCCCTGAAAATTTAATCCAAATCCATTCGTCTGTTTATCAGTAATTTTGCTAACAGACAGACAAACGTACAACGATTGTCACGTACAACTGCTGCATGTACTCAGTGTTACTCCCAATATTAGCTAATGTGTCACAGCTGTAATAATAACAGTCAAATCATAGCCACATTTGCAGCAACAGTCCGCCTCAATCAACCTCCTCAGCAGTCGCTTTCAGTTGGTTTTTTAAGTTTGTCTCCCAAACCCTCAGTGTTTATATTTGAGATAATAAAACAATATTTTCATGCAGTATTTGATAAAAGGGCTCTTGCCATTTTAGTTTCCCCATCATTTTTCCCTGCATTTACGATAACAATAAATAAATAAATTGAGGAAGAAAAAAAGATGAAAAAAGTAAATTATATCGGCACTGTTCAGTTATCAGTATATTTAAACTGATTTACTTTGAAATGGGATCCTGAAAGATCTGTTTACCTCTTAAATCATATTTGGATTTACTTGGCAGAGGAGCTCAAGTCTGTCAGGTTTTATAGAATAAATTGTCTTTAGAGTAGCGGCAGAGTGGTGGATGTGAGGTTTAATTTTGCACAGTTTGAAAAGCTAAGCTATGCTGGTGGACTACAAAAAACTTGGCCAAACGTTGACTGTCAACAAAGGTAGTCTGACAGATGCAGCGCTGATGTATGATCTGTCAGATCAACGTCTGCTTGAAAACTACAGGTTTGACAGTGCTTAGTTAGTTAGAAAGCAGTGCGACACCCTCTGCCCTCTTTACTCTCCTCCCATTGCTTCAGATTACATAACATGACTAACTACTGACATGTTCTACCTCTCTTTCTCCTCCTCTCCTCATCGTCCTCCTCTGGCTTCCTATACAACGGCAGAAGACAGACAACAGTGGTACTTATGGAGGCCAAGAAGTCATGCAAATTAACGTCAGTCAGCATCCTTATATTTTGGCCCTCCAGAGCCCCTGTAGGGAGGAGGCGTGGGGCCAACTGAGCATAATTGGGCCTCAGATGATTAGTGAAGGGGGGCTCATGCAGGAGAGAGAGAGGAGGGGATGAGGAGAAGAGATGCTGAAGAGGTATTAGGAGTGAGAGAGCAGGGGATTTGAATCAAACAGGAGGAGAAGGAAGAGAGAATCTGACAAAACATACAAAGGAAAAGGATGGAGCAGGGCTGAGCTAATGCATGTGCTGCATATTCATGACTTCTGTTGTGTTAGCGTCCCCATCTCTGTGCTGACTTTTGCTCTCTTCCTGTTTTTTACTGTTTATCTTCAAGTCCTGTGCAGATGCAGAAATATTCCTGAAGGTGTGCAACAGTGAAATAAATTCCATGCATTATTATTTTGCATTAGTTGATTTAGAGTTTTCTGGTTTGTTTCCACTTGGGTGTTATTTTCATAGATCTCGCCATCCTTCCTCCCTCTGCTACGATGGCATGGAGACGACGAAGTTTGTTGCTGAAGTGTATTTTGGTCTGTCAGTGGGTATCAGTAATACAAAAATACGTAAAATGTAAAGCTATTACCAATCATACTAAAAATTCGGAATTACACTTTATTATCTTGGATCCTACAATCAAGTGCAGCTTCTTATTGTTTCCCAATAAGAGAATAACTGTTAATTCTCTTTTTTCTTTTGTTTGCAAAATACACACACAAACAAATGCCATAGCATGTCATGCAACATGCCATGACATTTTTTACAACATACTATACTATGATGATTTTTACAACATACCAGAATAGGACTTTTTCATGACATACTACACTATGATGACTTTTAAGGGATACTATGATGGTTTTTACAACAAATTATACTATGACATTTTTTACAA